>NW_006159692.1:7466429-7467086 GCF_000334495.1 Tupaia belangeri chinensis
GGTGGGGACTTGCTGCTTGGCCACAGCAACTCACTCTATTTTGTTTGTTTTATGGACAGAGTGACTGGAGATCCAGCCATTTATGAACATGTGGTCACAGGTCTCTGGCTGCATTGCTGGGGAGGACAGAAGACTACCAGGCCTGTCATGGTAGGGACACCAAGTCCTGCACAGACTCTTCTTTTTTTTTTTTATTAATTCACTTTACACCATCACAACACACAAATGAATTTTCCATCCAAAATACACTGTGCATTGGCTCAATCAAGCACATCCACATACATGTTCTCAGCAAATAGTTTTCTAATTCTTACGTCCTGCATACCTTGCCCTTTGTCTTGCCATCCCTGATTCCCCATCCCCCACCCTCTGCTATGTCCCATCTTCCTCCCCCATTGTCCCTGGCATCCCTGGTTGCCCTCCATACCTTCCTCCCCCCCCAATTCAATTGTTCTGCCAATGAACGTAATTAGTCTAAATAAATCCATTAGCAAGCACAGCTGACACAAACCTACACATGTATCCAAGTCTGACCCTAGGCATAAACCCCGGTGAGTAGAATGAACATACTATAAAGTAGTACCCAGCTGTGCCCATACAGCTCACTGCAGTCATCAATGTGCATTTTTTTTTCCTCCTGCTACTTTTTTTTTTTTT
>NW_006159692.1:7467430-7495516 GCF_000334495.1 Tupaia belangeri chinensis
GGGCTCTGCAGCGTGAGTTATCCTCGGGTATCTGGCTTCCTCAAGAGTGGTAGAGTAGTTCCTGTTCTTCCCTGAGGCAATGCAGGGCTGGCAACCATCATCTTCTCACTGTCCATAGGTAGAGAAAGTCCTTCTATATAATTTATTTCTCAACTGGTTTAAGACAGCTAAAGATTCTTTCTGTTGCTTATAGTTGCAAGTTCTCAATCCTTGTTTTCGGCTTCAGCTTGCTGGTCCGGAGGCCACACGCCCGCCCCTCTTACGATGTGGACACCAAGCATTTCTCCTGACGTTCATGGGAATTAGCTGTCAAACTCCAGTGGGCATCATAAGCACCAGGGAGCTTTGTGTAACCCTGTGACCCAGGTCCTGGGCTGCTTGGAGGATATTGGGGCTCTGCTCTCTTTATGATCTTCCCAGGCGAGTTGCATACACTTCAGCCTCTGAGAACCACTGACTAGACAATTTGGAGTCAGTTGGAACAGATTTGCAATTGGGCCAGTGAGAAGAGTAATAGGCTTCAGGTACAGTATCACTTTAAGGACTGATTCAGGGCCTCTAACTCTGACTGCATGTTAAAATCAGCTGAGGGGTTAAAAATAAATCAAGATATCTGACCACCTCCTGTGCCGTTCTGCTTTCAGTGAACTGGGGCATGCCTAGGTCCAGGTCTGCTAGAGTGCTCCGGGCCTTTCTGAAGTGAGTGGCAGCTGGTGAGAGCTCTGGACCTGGTTTTAGATATCCTTGTTCACAGGCAATGTGTGATAGATTGCTCATGCAACATGTTTAGTCTGAGAATTAGAAAAATTGGGAATGATAGCCATGTTCCATCCATGGGTATTCTGGGGATGATACCCTTGTGGAAGAAATAAGAGTGGGACTTTATTTTCGTATAAATGATATTCCACACCACACCTCCTCTCTCGCTGCCCCACTGCCTCCCCCCTACACACACAACAGAGGAGCAGGTTGACTTACCTACTTACAAACTTCCACATGGACCTGTCAAAGGTCTGAGAACATAGACCTTCTGTATGGGTGCTGGGCATGACAATGGGTTTAACTTGGCTCTTTTTGTTTTTGTAACCCTCTTGTAGGGCTTTGGGTAACTGTTTATCCACATCTGTGTCTTAATGACTTTGCAAAGATGCAATTGGGAAGCAGGGGTCACCCCAAGAGCCGGTGTTGTAAGAAACGATCTTCAGACTCTGTAACCTGTTATCACGTGTTTTCCTTGCCCAGGGCTCAGTCCCATGGAGGTGAAGGAGAACCAAGGCAGCAGTGTTTACTTTGTGAGCCAACGCATCTCTGGGTCACAGAAGTTGGCGCTTGGATGATGCTGGACAGAGCCTGCCAATTGCCTGGTGGCCCTCTAGAGACTCATCGCTCTCCACACCTGACTGACCTGTCCTGACCTCCCCAGAGGCCATGTTCTCTACATTTCCACTTAGATGGACTCCCTTTCTTTACTGGTTTCAGAGTTGAGAGGAGAGGTTCAAGGCTGACCCAGGAACAGGAGAACATCTCATGTCATTCAGTGTCAGAGAAGGCTGTGCTGTATCTCAGTGTGGATGCCGAGGCCTGCATTTGCAGAGCTGGTGGCGGGTTACATGTAGGAAGTGCCCTGCCCTATCTATTTACACTCAGGTATTGCGGGGGCATCTTGCTTTCCTTCTGTAAATGACAGGCCAGGAGAAGGGGAGGGTGGAACATGCCTTTAAGCTAGCTTAATTAAACAAACCCAGCACATCACATCACACAAAACCACGCTCTTGCCCTGGACAGTTCTTTCTTCTGAGATATGCTGGACTGTGTTGACTCCCCAGTGGCAAGAGAAACTCTGGAGAAATCTAATCTGGCTTTCCGCTAGGACCTTATCCAGAGCATATTTCTCAGGACTATGATAAGAGATAGGGACTGCAGCGGGGCATCCTACTTCCTCTTGGCTCAGATACATTCAGACCTTGGAGACAGAGAACTCTCCATTCATTCTATCCTCATCTCCAGGGGTTGTTGCAGTTTCAACAGCCACTTCTTCATGTTGCCGTTTTCTCCCATTTTCCAGGATACCAATGGGAAGGTTTTGTTGTTGTTGTTTTTGTGTGTATTTTCACCATTTCTTTTTTTGGGAGAAGTTTTTGCTGTAGGGCACGTGCACTCACCAGAAAGAAAGAGAGAGACAGAGAGACAGGAAGCAAGAAATCACCCCCCAGGGGGGATGACCACACCACAATCCATTCTCCTCCACTCTCCTCTCTGGGTCTTGGTCGAGGTCTTGGGCACACACACACATGTGCCTGATGTGAGTTTAAGCCACAAGTGAGTTCAAGTCTGGGACTTGAACTGAGGTTGACTACATGGGAGTTCAGCAACATAGCCATTACTCTAACTGCTGGTCCCCAAAATAATAATTATTTTTGCCATTTTTAAAAAAACTTAAAGCAAGACAATGTGATTAAATCAATATACCACTGAGAATGTTTCTCAGAAAGATATCATCCAATAAATAATATCTGCTCCAGAATAAGATTTATTAAGTAAATATAGAGTAGTTCAACATATCTTTTTCTATGAGATTACATTTTTTTCAAATCCATTTAAATCATATTATTACTATAGAACCTCAAATTATTAAGGAAAAATGCCAAACTCTATTTATGAAAATAAATGATAATGCTGCCCAAATTTTGTTAGGTCATATTTGATAGAGAAGGAAGGTTATCTTCAGGATTCATTACCCATTTTCCCTTTCAAGACAAAGTTACCCAAATATGAATGTTCTCTACCAGGATGGCTAAAGAATACAAATGCAGCAGAGCCTTTAATTTCAATATTCAATATCCACTGTCTTATTTAATGTGTTTAAACCAATAATTGTGTAACTTAAACCTCTCTTTTTACTGTGTAAGTGTGAACATTAATACTGTTGTTTATGAAAGTTTCTTGGCCTTGGATCCCTCGGTTTCCCAAAAGCCTGCTTTACTGAGCTGCCATATTCTAAATTAAATGGGAAAAGTTTAAAATAGGATTCCAAAGAAACTTGATGCTTCTTTTATTTAAACAACTACTAATAAGAATGAAAAGACTAAAGGTTAGAACTGAGACCAAACTGTAGTGAAGATTTCAGCTCCATCTGAAGTTGGAATGACTGAAGTGGCTTGCTCGCAGTATTCTTAGCCTTGTAGAATGGATTGCCCTATGCCACAAATACTTTACTCAGAGGTAGATTCTGCAATTGAGCAATTCACCAAATGCTGAGTACTACTTTGTGCCAGGTGCACTGGGATATGGCATGAAGGAAAACACTGGACCCCTCTCATCCTGGAGCTGAGAGTGTGTATACATGAAACAAATGAGTCGTATGTTGGGACAGGTGTCCAAAGGAAACAAATAGGGTATAGTGACAGGAGGAGGACAAGTTTAGGCAGGATTGTCAAAGGAGACCTTGTTGAGGAGGTGGGAATGGAACTGACTATAACTACTAATCCTGATGGTAAAATCTCAGAGCTGCAACTAATCTTGGAAGTCACTGAGTGTAAGACTGATGCACACATCACAGATGCAGAGATGTAGCAGACCACGTGGGGGTTAAAGGCAGAGCCAGGGCTAGGACCCAGGAGGCTCGGCCCCCAGGATAGTGCCTTTTCTACTGGCACTCATCTATGAGTTTGACTGTATAGACTGGATTCTGAGACCTTAGGTGTCTTTACAATTCCTAGATAGTAGAATTCAAAAATGGAGTGACGGGGGCATATACAATAACCTGGTTGTTGAGATAGTAAAACCAAATTTACTAGGTCATGAATATTGCTGAAACTCTTCTGGACTGACAAATTATACTGATTCCAAATTAGGTGGGTATCAAACTAGCTTGACTTTCCATTGCATTGATTCAGCCAAGAAATGAGCTTACCTCCTGATGTGAAAGGGAAGAAGTGGGTGATGGATGCCTACCAGAGCTTAGAGAAACCTTCTTAGGAGGTGGGCCAGCAGATGGTGTAATGGTTATGTTGCTGGACTCCCACATGACTGACTGCGGTTTAAGTCCCAGACTCAGTGGCTTGAAATTTACACTGAGTGCGTGTGTGTGCCCAAAATCTGAAAAGGAGAATGGAGGAGAAGGGATTGTGGTGTGGCCACCCTCTCAAGGGGGGGTGATTTCTCACTTTCTGTCTATTGTCTCTCCAGCAAGCACACATTCCCTATAGCAAAAATCTCTTTGAAAAAAGGAAAAAAAGAAAGTAACCTTCTGAGGAGAGGTGGCTCTTCTAATATGGAGCTTCCCTCAAGCCCTCCTTCCAAATAGCACATCCCTGGAGAAGAGCCCTCACTTTTGATTCCCAAGTTGGAGTAGATGCCTTCATTCTAGTCTGTAGTCTTGTCCTTGCCAATATGGGCATGCATGGAGGCTCAGACACTGTGAAGAGGTTGGAAGAGGAGGATCTGGCTTAACAGCTGAGGCACACAGGACTCCCATCATCCAACCCTACCCAGCTGTGCCCGGGAATGGCCTAGTGTGAAGGGCTGGGTGCAAAGGTAGGGTCTCCAGCTGCCTTAGCTGAACTGCCTTGAAACTTTGTATGGGCTTTTAGGCTACTTTTGCTAACTTTGGGCTCCATTTCATGTATCCAGGGTTGTACCTGGAGTCACATAGTTACGTGGCAGGTGCAGGGCTGAGCTCAGATCTAAACTCTACAAAGTCGTAGAAGACCAGTCTTGACTGGTGGGAATCTAGAAGCAGTGTGGAAGATAGCTCATGCACTGGACACATTTCACCTGGAGTAGAGATAATCTGCACACAGTCCCTGGATCTCCATGACCCATCTGTGACACAGGGAGATCAGATTTCCAGGCAGTCGGTGCTGAGCAACCATTTGCTGAACACGCTGTCTGAGGAACTCACCCCAGTTGGTTCCTTTTCCCTTTCTTGGCTGCCTGCGGGAAGTGCTCAGTGCGGATCAGACTGCCAGGATGCCTCACTGCAGGGCACTTCCATGCTGAGGGTAGTGGAAGGGTTTCAGTTCTTGATGGGAGCTGAAATTTATTATCTTAAAGACCCTCCCCAGTTTATTACATCTATAATTAGCTACTGATAAATTCAGGGGGAAGAGAAAGAGTTAAATGCTTATTTTTGCAAAGCTAGGCATTGAGTGCTATTGGCACTGTCTGATCAGCAGTGGACCAGCCCGCCTGGATGGAGGTGCCTACCCTGGGGTGCCTGCAGCATGCGCCTGCATGGTGGTGTGTGAGCTGCTGACATTGTCGGGGCATCTCGTGTCATGAGTAGGTCTCATGTGCCAAATTTTATTAAATTACCAAAAATGTTTAATAGTAACGTTTCTTTGTGTTTCTCAAATTAGTTACTAGTTCTTGTTTTAAGATAAAGTGGCCTTTAGAGATAAGGGTATTAAATTTGGTCAAAATTTATTAAGTCGTTTGAAAACTGTTGTGCAACACAGATAATTAGATGAGCTGTGGCTGATTAAAACAACTTAGTTGATCTACATGTAATCCAGTGCAGAGCAAGGAAAGGCTTTTGATACAGAAAATGGCTGGAATGAACAAAATCAAGTTACTTGGAAGGAAAGTGTCCAGATTTTGGATTTATGTTTAAAAAATATCTAAGTCTTAGGACCAACAGATGGTGTAATGGTTACAGTGCTGGACTTCCTCGTAGCTGACTGTGGTTCACATCCCAGACCCAGCGACTTAAAACTCACACTGGGCATGTGTGCTCAAAATCACGAGACGAGAATGAAGGAGAAGGGAATGTGGCATGGACATGCCTTCTGGGGGGGTATTTCTCCTCCCTTTCTGTCTCTCTGGTAAGCACATGCTTCCTATAGCAAGAAAAAAAAAAAACCAAGTCTTGAGATTTTGTAAAAAATCACTAGTCCCACTCCATACCTGATAGGACTAGTGTAAACATGACCAGGAATCACAGCCATAAAGTAAGACTGAGAACCTTCTCTGGTTCTGGCATGGATGAATTTTCCAAAACTATGTTTGGAGCAGGAAACAAATGTATTATCAACACATAATATGGATGAGTTTATACCAAATTTCCTAGACTTATGAAAAATCTTTAACTCTAGACTTGTTCTCTAGAATCAATTCTCAAGCACTTTACTTACGCTTTTCATGGGAGCTACACTGGGATGGGACATCATAGTTTATGAAATGACTTTTTTCCCCGTACTCCTGACTATGTGCACACACAGAGACAATATATTAAGTTAGAAGAATCTGGGTTCTCTACCTTGGGACGTTTCTCTTTACCTTTCTTTCTTTCTTTCTTTCTTTCTTTCTTTCTTTCTTTCTTTCTTTCTTTCTTTCTTTCTTTCTTTTTTCTTTACCTTTTAAAAACACAGGAGGAAACTCTTGGAGACATCAGAGACTTCTTAATAAGACCCCCAAAGCACAGACATTAATCCCCAAAATAAACAAGTGGGACTACATCAGGCTAAAAAGTTTCTGCATGGCAAAAGAAACAATAATAGGAGAGAACTGACAACCCTCAGAATGGGAGAACATACTTGCAAACTATGCTTCAAATAAGGGACTCATAACCAGAATATATGGGGAACTCAAGGAGCTTACCACCCCCCCCCAAAAAAAACAATAAAAAAAATGGGCAAATGAGCTAAACAGACAACTCTCTAAGGAAGACGTATGAACAGCCAAAAAGTACATGAAAAAATGCTCAGCATTATTTATCATAAGAGAGATGCAAATAAAAACCACATTGAGATATCCCCCCTACCCCTGGTCAGAATGGCTAAGGTTAAAAACAATAAAGAATGATAGGTGCTGGCAGGTTGTGGAGAAAATAGAATGTTTTTATATTGTTATTGGGAATATATTAGGTTGTCAGAAAAGTCATGACACATATCTGTGTAGAAAAACATAGACAAATATTACTTTTCTGATGACCTGATAAATTTGTACAGCTATTGTGGACAACAATATAGCGGTTCCTTAAAGATCTACAAATATAACTACTATATGATCCAGCAATTCCACTCCTAGGTATCTACCCAAAGGATAGAGAGGAATATATTCAGTCAGAAAAACAGTTGCACATCCATGTTTATTGTGGCGTTATTCACAATTGCTAAGAAATGGAACCAACCCAAATGTACAAGCATAGATGAATGGATTGAAAAGTGTGGCACATATACATTACAGAATACTACTCAGCCATGAAAAACAATGAGACACTAGCATTCGATAGAAAATGGATGAATGTGGAAGGTTTACTGCTAAGCAAAGCAAGACATACTATGAAAGAGAGGCACTATATATCTCCACTCAATATATACCAGATGTCTGTCTGCAATGGCAGAAACTGAAAGATTGAAAGGTACAAAGGCATGGAGAGCAACTGTGGATACTGGAGACAGTGTAGGAGGAGGGTGGGAAATGAGGAAGAGTGAGAGGGAGGGAATCAAGGGGAAAATGAAAGAAGTAAAACATTTAAGAGACACAAAAATGGAAAATTATCTGTTAATGATAATATGTATGGTAACATCTTTGAATGGACCAATATACAGTGTATTTATGATGGGAA
Organism: Tupaia belangeri chinensis; assembly: GCF_000334495.1. Lineage (NCBI taxonomy): Eukaryota > Metazoa > Chordata > Mammalia > Scandentia > Tupaiidae > Tupaia > Tupaia belangeri. Next base: position 7,475,001 of record NW_006159692.1, read on the forward strand.
AATGGTTTAATTCATGGTGGGAAAATGCATTTGGTATGCTGTAATGATACACAGTGATTGAATGTAAAAAAAAAAAATTGGCCTTTAGGACTCATAATTTCTAAGGTCATAATACTACCAAACTTGGGTTTTTGGGTATTCTGAAGCTTAACCTTGATATTTTTGAGTGAATGCTGTGTGAGTTTGTCTAAACCTGGTTTCTCTGTGACTTAGTTTCTCCTTTGGTAAATTTGAGGCAATAGCACTTGCTCCTTTTAATATTCTGTTTTAATAACTGTTGGGAAAAGTTTTCAGATTGGTGGAATGATTTGCAGTCTCTTAAGTAAAATGTGCTCTAAACCTCTATTTCTACTCATGGAAATGAAAAATAGTCCATTCCCCTTTTTTTTTTCTTATCAGTAACAGTCACAGGGAGATTCAGTGAAAATAAAACTATTTTTTGGGTATCATAGCTAATCTTTTACATTTTATGATTTCTAATTCACATTCAATTATTGTACATCTCACACAATATTGTGTATAGCACATAATATGATTTTCAAAGTTTAAGAAAAGCTGGTATTTAAGGGTATTCTAACTGGGTTGCTTCTCTTCTAACTACAGCATTAGTTTCATGGACTCTGTTACCACAAGATGGAGACAGCTTCTGTTGTGTTCTAGTCAGAGGTTGCATCTAACACTTCTCTTGTCTCATGACCATTGCACAACAGTTAATAGAAATGCCACTGTGAGGCCTGTCAGGGAGTCGACCCCACACATATTTGAGCAACTCATGAGCTTGAACATGGGTCTGTTTGCTTGCTTTGCATGAAAATTGATATTCTTCTTGCCTTTTCTTCCAGCGAATATGACTGAACTACACCTAGAAGGACAAAGTTTGTGTGTGTTGCTATTGCCCTCCCCCAACAGAAACCCTACAGCATATCAAAATGGAACCCAACAGAAACCCTACAGCATATCAAAATGGAACCCAACAGTAACCCTACAGCATATCAAAATGGAAGTTAGGGAATGGCACTTTTCTCTCTTTCCTTTGTGTCCTTGGTTCTTCTGAAATTACGTTTCAAAGTTATAATACATAACAGTTGAAGATATGGTAAGGAAGCTGAAAAACAGAAACATGGGTATTCTTACTCCAAAGTTTACCTGACTTCCTTCAGGATAAAGGGTAGAACTTTGTGTCAGAATGTACTCCTATGCCTTAGTTGTGGGGAACTAAAGAGTATACATATTAAGTAAATGAATAAATGGAACAAATGATTTGGGTTTTTACTGCTGTGAGAGGACAATTTCTTTTCTCTCTCTCTTTCTTTCTCTTTCTTTCTTTCTCTTTCTTTGTCTTTCTTTCTTTCTTTCTTGCTTTCTCTTTCTTTCTTCTTTCCTTTTTTTTAATTGCCCGAGGGCACGTGGATGAGAAAGAAAGAGAGAGACAGAGAAGGAGAAAGTACCCCCAGTGGACCATGGTCATGCTGTAATTCTCTCCCATTTTCTCCCTCCTGTCGGGATCCTAGCAACACATGCACACATGCCCAGCTTGTTTCCCAATCCACCAGGGCCGGGACTCAATAGCAGTCAGCCTTGTGGGATCTGGCTCCCAATGCACTGAGCTTAACTGCTATGCTACAACGAGGCTGCCTGAGAAGACAAGTTCCAAGTCACTGCTAAGTTGTAGTGCTTCCAGTTTTAGAACTCAGCAGCAAGAAGGCTTCTATGACTTACTAGGGGTGACCCTGTCATTTTTCAAGTGGCATTCTGCTAAACCCTGCAAATTAGCCACTGTTGGCCACTGGTACCCTGTCTCTGGAGACAGAGATCTGGAGTTGGGGGAATGGAGGTCTTCTCTCTTGTGTCATTTTGTTTCCTAGTGTATTTATTCCCACTCCCTCCTTTCTCCTTCCCTCCATTCCTACCTTCTCCTTTACCACTTCTCTTTCTCCTTCACGGATCAGCAAGTGCCAGTCATGTACTGAGCCCTGAGAAGATGCTGAGTATCCGGAATAACCTGCCCTTCTCCCAGGAGAAACATTTATGAAATTCTTTAAAGAGTTAGGCTGATTGAGCCCATGTGACTGCAGAGGTTATAACAAATCAAATAATCCAATGACGGAAAGTTTGTCCTGTGTTCTGAAAGGCCCCTCATTTCAGGCATGGGGCTGTGTGTTACAAAGTCTTGTCAAAGTCTGTTTCCATACATTCCCACTGAGCTGAAAATGCACACGTGGAACATTTAGCAGCATTTCTAAGAACTCGTCCTATTATTTTGTTCTGTATTTGTGGCAGGATTTCTTTACCGCGTTCTGACGTAAGAACATCATTCATTGCCCCTTGCTGGGTAAGGATGGGTCCAAGGCCACGCTCTGGCTGCAGCCAGGCATGACTCTGCAGCCTGACTTCCTGCAGCCTGACTGGCCAGCACACTATGCAGCAATTGCCGCCAGGGTGACTGAAGCTGTTGATTACAAAGCCACAGCTCATAGGCTACTAATCTTGTCCAGATTTCTATCAAGGCCAGGAAAGCCGGTCAATAGTCATTGCAGGAAATTTTAAAAGATTCAGAGCGGTTGACAACAAAATCCATTCTGGGATGTTTTTAACAAAACAATCAAGGATTCAGGGCTTTCCGGGGGTGAGGACCAAAATGGAACATGACTGGCAGCCAGCATCGCCTCTTCCACCTTGCACGTCTGTTCTGCACCCTGAGGGACGGTCTAAAAATAATACCTGGGCCTCGCGCTCTTGATGCTTTTGTTATTTACCCTCTTAGCCTTTGGTCTTTTGAAAACATCTTTATCAAGGCTGAGAGTTTCCTATCACTTGTATTTATAGAGTCCTTTATTCTGAACACATCAAAGTGCCTGTTCCCGTTTCTAAGAGCTAAGTGGTAGGTCTTCTGAGGGGAGAAGTAGCCCAGGTAGGTTAGAGAGAGCTGATGGAGGATGAGGAGAAAGTCAGGCTTCTGACCTACCTCGGTCTGTGACTTGCTCAATTGCCCTGGTCCTCCCTGAGAAAGAACAGCTCCCTTCTTGCCATTGCTAGTGCAGGCCCCCCAAAGGCCTTCTCCTTGCCTCTTTCTGCACTGTACTTTTCCTACAAGGGTTTCCTGGGAGTTGAGCCTTATTTGCCTCTTGCTCCCTTGTCTGATTTCTGAAGCACTGATGTTGTTGTGACCTGTCACCCCTTTTCTAAGTCACATTTCACAGTGTCTGTCTTTCCAGCATGGTCTTAGGAGGGTAGGGACCAAGCCCATGTTTCATGCCCACAGTGCTTGATGCTATAGGGGGTCCTTTGCAATAGCCAGTAAACTTGGGCTGAGGGGGTTCCTGGTCCCCAACACTAAATGGCAATTCATACCTGGATTCCAGAAGAGAGAATAATCGAGGACAGCCGTCTGTAGTGGCTGCAGATTGAGGTCGGTGGGTTCTCTTGCCTGTGTCCTGGTTTCTTGCATTGTGGTGATTCCCGGCAAATCTCATTGTTTTGCCGTGCTTTGAATAATTCATCTGAATTACAATAAGGTGTTGCATAGGGAATTAAATAGTGACTAAGAAACCATGAGGAGTCGTCTCCCCAAACTGGACAGTGTCCGAGATGTAGGATGGTGATGTGCCGGATGTCTTCACAGGAGCATTCACGTGACTGAATGGAGACACCAGAGAAAATTTGCTTACCACCCATCGCAGGGGGGAGAATGCAGCTCTCTGAGGCAGCTCAAACCTCACTCCACACAATCCAGGTCCCAGCCCTGAGCGCATATAATAAGGTGTGAGGTGGATGAATCACCCAGAAAGGAGGACACACTCCAGTCTTGCCTCTGCAGCCAAGTCAGGGTTATCAGGTATCAGCTTCTCACCTGACCCCTCCTAAGGCCCAGGCAACCCTCAGCGGCTGGCTGTGTGTCCAGCTGGGCAGCTGCAGCCTAGTTGTCCAGGTGTCCTGTGGTCTGACCTTGCTTACTGAGTTGATCTGGAGGTGCCCACAAGTACCTCCACCCATGGCTTCGCATCCTGCTCCCTACATCATTTCTGAAAGGGAGACAGATATGAAAGCGATGTGGATAGTAAGCACATGGACTGCTTCCTATGGAAGGGGGTAGCACATAGCCAGGAAAAGAGGGACGTAGGGAGAGCTTGGAGCCAGAATCCAGCTGTGTAGAAAGCCAAGCCAGTCCCAACAAAGACTTAGAGGGCTGCAGTCGGGACAGAGGATGGGTGAAGGGACCAGATCTGGGACTCCCACATTCCAGAAAGCCATGAGAATAGCCCAGAGTGATGGAAACTGGTCATGTGAACGTTAGAGCCCGTCCTCGACTGTGTCACTGCTGCTCTCTCCCTTCCTTGCTTAATAAATCCTGAGCCATTTATTAACCTCCCTGAGCCCAATTTTGTCATACATAAAATGGTGGTTAAAGAACATACCACGGCAGCAATAAGCAAATTTAATGAGAAAATAACATATAAAGAATAACAACAAATACCACAAAACACCTAGGAGTATTTTTAAGGCAAATTGGTGTGATCGCAATGAAGAAAATTACAAAACTTTATTGGCATATAAAAGATACACATAAATCACATAAGCATTTAAACAAATGTCATGCTCCTGGATAGGAAAATATAAACTGTTCTCAAATTAATGCACATTTGTTCCCCAAAGTTTATTTTTACTTATTTATTTCATAGGAAAGAGAGAGAGAAAGAGACATAGGGACCCCACAACTGGGACCATGGTGAGCCCAGCATGCTCAGGGCACCCCAGGACCCAAACCGGGCATTTCCATATGGTTCTAGTATCATACAGTGGCACCCTGATGCCTGTGACACCGTGGCTGGGCCCAATGCACATATTTAATGTAAATCATTTCAATATCCTTATGGTCATGAATTCTGAAGTTACTGTGAAAAATAGTAATGAGTATTGGGAACCAGCAGTTAGTGTAGTGGCTATGTCGCTGGACTCCCACGTAGTCGACTGCGGTCCAGACCTGGCGGCTTAAAACTCACGCCGGGTGTGTGTGTATGTGTGCCCAAGATCCCGAGAGGAGAATGGAGGAGAAGGGATTGTGGCGTGACCATCTCCCCTGGGGGGTGATTTCTTGCTTTCTGTCTCTATGTCTCTGTCTGACTGGCAAGCGCACGTGCCCTACAGTGAAAAAAACCTCTCCCCCCCAAAAAAGAAAAAAAAATAGTAATGAGTATTTAAAAGAAATCTTTAAATAAAAAACTAAAAGTGACTAGTTTTTGTAGTTGTTAAACTATGTTTTAAAGATACAGTACTCAGAACATTTGACCTTTGTTCATGAGCAGACAAATCAATGAAACAGAATAATTCAAAGGCCTTGACATACATGAGAGGTCTTCAAAAAGCTGGGACCAGCAGGTGGTGTAATGGTTACGTCACTAGACTCCCACATAGTCCACTGTGGTTTGAGTCCTGGACCTGGTAGCTTAAACTCACACCAGGTGTGTGAGCTGGCGTGCCCAAGATCCTGAGAGGAAAATGGAGGAGAAAGGGTTCTGAACTGACCATCCCCCTTGGGGGGTGATTTCTAGCTTTCAGTCTCTCTGTCTTTCCAGTGAGTGCATGAGCCCTGTAGCAGAAAACCACCCTTAAAAAAAAAAGTTAATGGAAAATATAAATTATGAGTAAACTACACTTGGATTTCAAAAGCTTTTGTGCCAAAATAAACTTGTACTTTAATCCCATTTTCTATGAATGGTTCTAAGTACCCTCATGTATAATATTTACATATATAAGGTATATTTATATAACTTATGTATTTACTTATACTGTATAGTTCATGCATATTATATATAATTATGTATGTATGTACATATATGTATGTACATTTATGTATCTATGACATATATGTATATATGTATATGTATACATAATTATATTATATATAGAATTATATATATAATATGCATGAATGAACTATACAGTATAAGTAAAGCAATATCAATGCATTGTTTCACAAATCACATAAGAATAGCTTGTTAGCAATCTGGGAGAAAGAGTAATTTAGTCTTAAACCAAACACATCAAAGTAAATTTTAGATTAATACAAAAATTGAAATATAGAGCAACCAAAGGCAGATAAAAGAAAAATATTCATCAAATATGAGGAGGAAGACTTTTCTGTCTATCTGGTGGCTCAGGAACTCAATTTCGAAACTTCACCAGGGTTGACTGAACTTCTGGGTTGCTGATTTGAGCTTTCAAAATTCATAAAACTAACATATGCAATGTGGTGACTATTATCTTACAGCAAGGCCTGGTTCCGCTGTGGGCCCTTCTCCCACGTCCGGAGGGCTAAGGGTGAATGTGGAGTCAGAGAGCAGAGGGGCTGGCCTGGCTCAGTGTAGACCTGCAGGCTGCTGCACCCATCTGTAAACCAGGAGTTGCTTCACATGCTTAGCTATAGCCATGTCCCGACCTTCCTGTTTTCCTGGGTGTCATGGAACCTGCTTGAGCACTCTCTCCCCAGCAGGTGGTGACAGTACGGGCAGGTTGGCTCACCCCTCTGGCCATGTAAGCGGTGCAGGAAGCAGAATTGGGAGCCTCCATTTCTCTAGGTGGGCTCTGGTTCTTCTTCGCACAGGACCCAAAACCACAGGGTTACAATGGGCCCTAGCCAGCAAGGGAGGCTTTGGGGTGTCCCCACTTCTCCTGGCTTGTATGCTTCGGAGAACCTCCCACTAGCTCCAAAGAGTAGTCCAGTATTTAAGATTTGTAGCTCACTTTCCAGCTGTACCTTCTGAGTCCCTGTCCCATCAGAGCATTCGTGTCCAGGTGGCCTTAAGAACCAGCCTCCAGGAGCTAGTAAGCATTATCCTTGCTTCAGATTTGCTTTGTCCTGTTCCAGCTTTTGAAATTGAAATAGGCCCATTCCAACCTTTTGTGTAAAATAGGGCTCATCTATTTGGCCCCAGTAGAAGAAAGAGGTCTGGTCATTGTCAAGTGATTCATGGGAGAGTGGCTGTGTAAATTGTTTTCTGAAACAGGACAATTCTGAGTGAGCGGTGGGGGAAATATTAATAGTAATGATGAGAAAACTGGAGTAAAGCAGCACCTCCAGCCCTGACTTGTACGATCACTTTTTCTGGGCTTCTCTGGCCACCCCCACCTCCAACCATCACATTCTTTGGAACGTTTATGCCTTTTGTCCTGTTTCATTCTTTATTGCCTCTACCCCTTCAGGATAATGTCTCAAATTGCCGTACTCACCGATTATGGGTCAGCTATTACAGTGGAACTCGCAAAGGAAATCTTATTTCCAAGTTCCTGAGGGCATCTTAGGATGGCTGTCTGCTCATTTCCTCTCCTGCCCCTTACTAGCCAATCCACTGGAGGGATTTATCTTAATAAAACAATCTGAAATTGTAACACTATTTAAAATGCAGAAATGAAACCCTGAGAGCAATGCAAGCGTGCAGCAGTAAAGGGCTGTCCAAGTCGCGCAGACGGTGTGAAGAGGGTTGGTTAATATTTAGGAAGGTGGTGATTTGGAAGAATTTGACGACATGGAAACTGTATATGCTATAATGACTAATGAAAAGTCAGGAAGGGCTATGCAGTTGTATCACTTTGACTATAATTATAAAAAAATTATGACAAATTCATCAAAATGTCAAAAGAGAAAGAACTGCCAACATGGCAACAATAGCTTTGTTTCGATTATGGGGTTAGTGGTGACTCTTTTTCTGTTTCACTATTCTTCAGTTTTTCTGGAATGTAATGAATATAATGGGAACAATGCTCTCTCCCTCCCCTTCTGCAGGAATGAAATGAGGTAATGATCTCAAAGTGCATTTTCTTTTGTTTCTCCCCTCTCTGCAACTCCATTGTATCCTGACGACCTTGTCCTGAGAGAGAGAGAGAATAGAGCTGGGCTGGATTCTATGGTTCCCAGGGCAAAGCTTTCTCTAGGTTTTCCCCTTGTTCTCTGACCACATCAACCTTGAGCTACAAATGAAATGCTCTCGACAACCCCAAAGGACTTATCTTGGGGCCTCTTGCACCTGCAAGGTGAAGGCCTCCATATCATGTCCACAGAAACTTCAACTATGTCAGAAACAGCTTTGTTATGTGAAGTTTTAGTGAGAAAGGAGATGTCTCATGAATTTTCTGTAGTCCAGTGTAAAGAAGTTCTTTCTGCCCCTGACACTCAGATTGCTAGCCACCTTGGTGGTCCAGGCTGTCAGCATATTGAACTGTGATTCCCCATTCAAGCTCTGAAATTATTCTGGAATTAGCCATGCCTGTATGTTTTCCACTTCTTCAGCTTTGTTTTATTTTATTTTTAAAAACCATTTGTGGAAAGGAAAGCGATTCTTCTTAAGGATGAAACATCTTTCCTCCATTAACTAATGGAAGAATCCCCAGTAGGTCCTTCCTGGGAGAGGCCAGGAGGGATGATGGCCCCTGACAGTACTAAGCAAAGGGTCTGTCTGATCCATGGGAAGCCAAGAGTCTGCACTCGAGGAATTCTTCACTGAACATTGTTTTTAGATTTTCTTCCATGGGCCAACTAAACCCAGAAAACTATCTTTATGTCTTAAGCAAACGCTGATTTCATTAATGTAAAATGCCTTGGAAATACATCGCTGATACTATTTCAACATGCTTTGTAATAGTGGAAGATTGGAAGCATTCTAATATGCACCAACAGGGGCCAGGTTATGAATAAATCATGGTTTATTCTAACAACAAAAATTCAAATGAAGAAAAAGCAAGATGTGGAGTAGTATACACTATAAGGTATCATTTGTATTGAAATGTATTTATATATGTGTACATTTAGATGTGCATAGAATGTTTCTGCAGGTAAAGACACCAGTCATATTCTCCTCAGGGAAAGATAACTAAAGGAGCTGAAAGCAGAGGAGAAAAGACCAATTTTTATTTTATTTCATTTTGCATTTCTTTGGTTCTTGTTGAATTTCTTATATGTATGTATATATATTTATACTTACTAGAAATAAAATTTAAATATGCAACTGGTGGGAATGCTACAAGACCTTTTCGTTTCGGTGAATTACCTCTGAGGATTATGATTTTCTTATTTTCATCTATCTGCATTAAGAAGGGAAATAATTTCCATGCCTATATAGTTGGCAAGCCCCCTCACCCTGCTTTCTTAAATTGCTTCAGGCTGCTGCAAATACATTCAAGGTTTGCTTTCTTTACTTTTCAGCTCCTTACTCTCGTGGGAGTCACTTTAAAATTTTTCTGGCTAAGAACTCAGCCCCACCCACAAAAGGTGGTAAGAAGTCTAAAACATAAATACTTGAAAACTGATTTTTGATAAGAACCTAAGACATAATATTTATATAAACTTTAGCTTTTGCAAGAGTGCCATGGCTATGCTGGATGCTGAATGATAAGGAGAATACAGCTTTCAGCAGCAAAGTTAAGGTGATCTAAAATCGTTCACACATGGACAGAGGAATTAATAAGCGTGTGGCATAAGTTATGAATTGCTCCTCCACATTCAGGTGCAAAAAGCATCACATTTCTTTATTTTTCTAAATCAAATTACACCTGACTCTGAGAATCTGCTCCCTGGGGTTAACAAGAAACACAATATGGGCTGTGCTTGCGGTCCCTTCTCATCAATTGGCTTACACGAGGTCGCTGGTGCTCAAAAGCTGATTCTTGATTCTTGGCCTGTCTGGTTGGCATCACTGCTATTACTGCATCCTCTTTGCTTATGAGTCTACTTGCATCTCTAGGGTGTGGGAACTTGGGGCCACAGAAATGCTACTTATACCATGTTGTTGGCTGCTTGGCTCAGAAGAAGCAGAAAGTAATTTCCAGCTCCTATTCAGCCATGAAGGATTGGGTCATTTTGCCCTAAAGTCTGTCCCCACCCTAGACCATACTGTGGGGTGGGGACAGGTTCCCAGAGCTCACCTGTTCTTGCCTACCTGGGGTACCTTTCCAGTCTTAGAAACACTGTCTTCCATCTTAACAAGTGATTTCTCTTAATGGACTAGTTTTCCAGAACAAAAACTTGAGTCTTCAGTGCTGTCATCCACTTTCTGAAATTTGGGACTTAGGTGTTTAACTCTCAGGAAAACATGGCTTGCTTCTCTGAGTAGCTCATGAAGCTTTCATTGATGGAGCTACAACAATGGCACCTACCACAGAAATGGCAGTGCTGGAGTCCTTCCTGATCTGACTCCATGTACATGCTTCTCTAAATTCTTTTGCACTATCAAAAGATAGTAATGTTAGGTCTCTTCTCTGTTCTTCCATGAGGCAGAGTGTGGGTTGCCACTGTCTTCACACTTTTCTTTCTTTCTGTACCAGGTCCCAAGCTCAGTCCCTCTGTACCTGTAGACAACTCACAGAGCCAGAGCCTCCTCTAGGAGTATATCAACCTGTGGGCAGCAGGTTTATGTTTCACCCTCGGAGGTGGCGACTCCCTGGTGCTTGTACTCCTCCCAGTGATTCCCTATGTCCCAGGGAACAAGGACACAGGCAGAAATTTAGAAGCTTTTATTCAGTGCTTTGTAATACTTAGTTCCACACAAAGTTTTGCAGAATCTGTAGAAAAGTGATTTTCAAACTTTGTGTTAAAAAATAATCGCTCTGATCTCCCTAAAAATGCAATTCCTGAAGGATTGAGATGTTGACTATGTGAAACAGGATTTTTAACCAGCTCCACAGTCAATTTTTTAAAAAGAGAATTATTTACTTAACCTTATTTATTTATTATTATTATGTAAATATTTTCTACAGGGCATGCCCGCTCATCAGAGAGAGAGTGAGAAAGCAAGCTGTCAGGTCTGGGACTTGAACCACATTTGGCCATGTGGGAGTCCAGCACCTAAACCACCATTTCACTTGCTGGCCTCTCCACCATCAATTTAACACAGTTGGTTGCTTGAGTTCATACTGAGAAATATTCCTTACATTTCCAAGAACACCTTAGATTTACTCTGACACTTAAAATATGTCCCCATTTCCCCAATAATATATCAATTACCATAAAGAACACAACACAGTCTTCCTGTGGCCTCAGTACTCCCGTGCTGTTCCTATATGATAGCTCAAATGTTTGCTGCTATTTTCCTTGGTATGCTGTGAGAATCTCCAGCTATTCCTCTGTGAGCTCTGAGCCCCCAGCGCTTGGTGTGGAGGATGGGCTTAGACACTAAAGGCTTGTCTGGTGGCTGAAAGGATAGGCTGAGAACAGGTGCATAGATGGATAAAGGTATTAACCACAACATTCACCGAATACTGTAAAAACAAAAGGACAAACAGGGTTAGTGTTCTCAACAAAACTAAAGATTCACGCCTCATATAGTTGCAATTTGCTCTCAAATTTTACTTTTCTTTTTATGACAAAGATTAACACCTGTTTGAAATAACAATTTATACAATACAGAAGAATATAAAAAAAGTTAACAATGCCCACCTGCCTACATTACCCAGTGATGTACAGATCTAGTACAATCCCTATCAAAATTCTAATGACATTTTGCACAGAAATAGAAAAAAAATTTTCTAAAAGTTGTGTGGAACCATAAAAGACCCTAAGTAGCCAAAATAATCTTGAGACAGGAAAACAAAGTTGGAAGCATCACATTTTTGAATTTTGTATAATATCTCAAAATAACTTTAATCACGGAAGTATGATACTGGCATATAAACAAGACACATATACCAATGCAACAGAATAGGGATCCTAGAAAGAAATCTAAGCATGTTGTGTCATCTATTGGGTTGTCAGGAAACACATGACACATTTTTGCATCAAAAAACATAGAAAATATGTCATGACTTTCCCAATGACCTAATATATTTGACAAGGCCACCAAGAAGATACAATGGAAGAAAGAACAGTCTTCAATAAATGGGGCTGGGAAAATTGAGTGTTGACATGCAAAAGAATGAAGCGGGACCTTTATCCTACACCAATCAAAATCAACTCAAAATGGATTAAAGTCTTATATGTAGAACCTGAAACCATGAAATTTCTAGAATAAAAGCCTCAGGGGAAAATCTCCTTGTTACTGGCTTTGCAATGATTTTTTTTGGATGTGACTCAAAAAGCATAGGCAACAAAAACAAAAATAAATAAGTGGAACTACATCAAAGTAGAAATCTTCTATGCAGCAAAGGAAATAATCAACAAGATGAAAAGGCAGCCAATTGAGTGGAAGAAAATATTTATGAACCACAAATACATAAGAAACTCACACAACTCAATAGCAAAAACAACATCAATGACAAAGCCCCTCCCCTAATTTAAAAATGGACAAATGACTCAGACGTTGCTCTGAAGAAGATACAGAAATGGCCAATAGGCATATGAAAATGTATTCAGCACCACTAATTATCAGAAAAATGCAAATCAAAATCACAATGAGATATTACCTCACATCTTTAGGATGGCTATTATCAAAAAGGCAAGAAATAGCAAGTGTTATCATGGTGTGTGGAAGGAATCTTTGTAAGCTATTCATGAAAATGTTAATTGGTTCAGCCATTTAAGAAAACAGTATAGCGATTCCTAAAGAAATAAAAAATAGGACTATCTTATGACCCAGCAATTCCTTTTCTGAGTATATATCTGAAAGAATTAATCACCACTTTGTAAAGATCTCTACACTACCATAATGTTTGCAACATTACTCACAATTGTAACACACACACACACACACACACACACACACACAAAAGAATATTATTCAGCCAATAAAAGGAGATCTTGGCATTTGTGACAGCATGAGTGAAACTGAAAAACATTATATTAAGTGAAATAAGCCAGACACAAAGAAAAATACTGCATGTACTCACTTAGATACAGAACCCAAAATACATACACACATACATAGAAAGAAAGAATAAAAAGGTGGTTGCCAAGGGTGGAGCCAAAGGTGGGAGAAATGGGGAGGTGCTGGTCAAGGAGTATAGATTTGCAGTTATGTTGAAGGAATGTGTCTAGAGAGCTAATGTTTAGTATGTGGGCTATATTTAATAGTATTATGTCATATATTGAATATTTACTAAGAGAGTAGGTTTTTGGTACCCAACCCCCCCCCACACACACACACACACACTCACACAAAAGGTAACTGATCGGATAGAGGTGTTAATTTATTTGACTGTAGTAATCATTTCACCAGAAATATGAATATCAAAGCATCATGTTGTTTTCTTTCAATACATACAATTAAAAATAAAAGGAAAAAAAAGTCCACCTCTCCAAACTCACATCACAAAGGTAACTGTGGATATGTGTCCCTCCACATTTTTCTTAGTGGCCATAAATGTTACATGAATGAATATATAGGATGTTTTTCTTTCATTAAAAATACCACAATAACGAAAGTAAAGGATTAGTATTTTGTTTATGCTGCGGTTTTCCTCTCACTCAAAATAAATTCCAGACATCTCTGTAGGTTATTTAAAGCAGATCTAGTTATTAAAAATTTTTTGTAATAGTCTATTCTATAACTTAGTGTTTTTGAGCCTCTTCTCTTTTCTCTGTCTCTCTCTCTCTCTTTTATTTTTTTTTCTGTTCTTTTCCTCCCTCCCCCACTCCCTCCTTTTTCTTCTGGTTGATACAAATAATCTTGTCATAAAATTCCTGTATCCTTCGAGGACCACTGCCAGCCCAAATGGGGACTTATGTAATTAGGAAAAGGCATCTCCCAAGATATTTTAGTGCTAAAAAAAACTATTATTAAATATTTACAAACCCATGATGACTAATAGGGAAATGATTCATTTGAGAGTTCATAAATTGCACAACTTTATGCTGTGGTCCTCACATACTAATAGCATTATTTATAGACAATCAGATTCTCAGTTAATGCATATGGATACTGTAACTTTTAATAGTGTCTGTCGAATTATATTCCAAAAAAGCTGTAATACTACAATGTATGCAATGTATTGTGCATACCCTCAAAAACATGAATTTATAATCTGTGGATAAATGCTTCAAAATAGCTTTATTGTTTTATGTAAAATGAACTAAGCTCATTGTCAAAAATCACAGAATTCAAATAGCTTAAGATGACAATTATTAACATTCAGATCAATATTTGTTCAGATATTTGTTCATGGTTGTTGATACATATTCATACTTGTACTTAATTGGGATCACATTAAAACAGTTGTTGTTTGACCTATTCTTTAAGATAAATGCTGGGTTGGGAGACCCTTTCTGGACAAGCATAGGGCTGTGCACCCCAAGTCATTTTCTTGGGGTTTATGTATTATTTCTCACTCTCATTTTCTGGGTCTCATATAGTATGTGGTGTTGTAACTACTAATTCAGGATATTGCTAATTTGTATCAAATTTATCAGTCTTCTCAAAGATTCTTCTTTTGGCTTTATTAATTTTCTACATTGCTTTTTTAATGTTATTGATTTCCATTCTGATCTTTCTTACTTTCCTTCTTCAGAGAAAAACTTCTTTTTTGAGTTTATCTATTTATTTATTTTCCAGGAGAGAGAGAGAAAGAGAGAGAAAAGAGAGAGTAATGCTCAACAGGGTCCATTCCCAGCTTTATCCAGCCCTGAATCATAGGCACAGCTTGCCTGGCATACTCGGGGAGGTTTCTGGAAGTGGATCCAGATCCTTTCCACGTGGGCCAGTGTGGCAGAGTCACCTTTTACTGTTGTGCCACCACCTGGCCTTCTTCTTCTTCTTTTATTTTTAAGAATTATTTAATTTTATTCATTATTACTATTATTTTAAAAATTTGCTACAAGGGAGAGACAGAGATGGAGAGAGAGGGAGTGAGAAATAAAGCTGCCAGGTCCAGAACTAGAACCGCGGTTGGCCCCGTGGGAGTCCAATGCCTCAACCATCACACCACCTACTGGCCCCCCATCCTTCTGATTTTGAAGAAACATTCTTATTTATTCTTTTTCTCCTAGTTTCTCTTTTTTGGTTCGGCTTTGTGTAAGTCTTTAATATTCTGTTTTCTCTAATTTATTTTTAAAGTAGAACATAAAAATTGTAGATATTGAGCCAGCAAGTGGCATGGTGGTTAAGGGCGCTGGACTCCCACATGGCCAAGTCTCGGACCTGGTGGCTTGCTTTCTCACTTCCTCTCTCTCTCTCTGATCAAACTGGAAAATAATACTGATAATAATAATAAATAAAGTTAAGTAAAATAATTATTTAAAAATTTGTAGATATTTATTGCGTACAACGGATTTTGAAATTTTTTTCCTGATTTCTTGAAGTGGAAATTTTCGAGTCTGTTTTTTTCTTTCTAATGCTAACATTTGGTCATATAAAATGTCCACCAATTATGCTTTAGTTTCATTCCACAAACTTCAATATGTTGTATTTTCATTCTTAAGCTCTTCAACAATACTTTTTAGTATCTGTTTTCATTTATTTTTGGATCCACTTATTTCATTGTATGTCCCCACTTAATATATATTGAGTGTCTGCACTCTATGACTGAAACCAATTGACTAAAGGATATAGAAACACAGTAATTGGTTGTGAATATCAGATATAGTGTGTGAAAGAGTAGAGTCTGAGGAAGGACATTTAGAAAAAAATAGAGAAGCAAAACATTAATGGGACAAAGAAAGGTGGTATTATCCATTGAAGATAATTTTATAGTATTATCACTTGGACCAGGGAGAAATGTACACATGTTGAAATATTCACTTTGTAAGCTAAATAACATGATTGAATGTATAAAAGAAGAAGAAATAAAAAAGTTTATTTTTTCACATAATTGAGAATTTTAAGAAGATACCTTTCTGTTGATTTCTGAAGTAGTTTTACATTGTAAGAGAACATATTTGGGGACCAGCAGTTAGCATAATGGCTATGTCGCTGGACTCCCACGTAGTCAACCGTGGTTCGCGTCCTGGACCTGGTGGCTTAAAACTCATGCCGGGCGTGTGTGCGTGTGTGCCCAAGATCCCAAGAGGAGAATGGAGGAGAAGGGATTGCGGCGTGGCCATCCCCCCAAGGGGTGATTTCTCACTTTCTGCCTCTCTGTCTCTCTCTCTCTGTGTGGCGAGCGCAAACGCTCTATAGCAAAAATCTCTCAAAAAAAAAAAAAGAAAAAATGAGAACATATTTGTATGACTTGTATGCTTTTAAATTTATTGTGACTTACTTTATGGCTGAAAATATGCTTTAGTAAGTGTTCCATGTGTACTTGAAAAAGTATGTATTTTGTCCTTGTCAGGTAGAGTGTTCTATTAATGAAAATGAGGTTAAAGTTGACTGGTTCCTTTGTTTAAAATCTTACTTACCTATTTCTTTTCTACTGTTCTATTTAATTATTGAGATAGAGATTTTCAGATCTTACATTCTAACCATAGATTTATTTTTCCTTATAGTTCTGTTAGTTTTTGCTTCTTATATTTTGAAGTCAAATGATTAGTTTTAGAAAATATCTTATGGGGACCAGCAGGTGGCATGGTGGCTGAGGCACTGGACACTCCCTCATGGCTGACTACGGTTTGAGTCTTGGACCTGGTGGCTTGCTTTCTCACTTTCCTTCTCTTTCTCTCTTTCTCTGTATGTCTCTCTCTGGTCAAATTAAAATAAAATGAATGAGTAAATAAAATCAAATAAGTAATTAAAAGAGAAAATATCTGTTTTATTGACCCCCTTTGATATTATGAAACGATACTCTTTATAGCTGCTAATCTTTTCTCAAAATGTCCTTTTCTTGATATTTATGCAGTTAGTCCCATTTTGTTTTGATTGGTGTTAGTATTGTATATATTTTTCTAATCCTTAATTAAAAAATCTTCTTGTCTTTTTATTTAAAATGTGTGTTTATTAAGAATTATTTATTTAATTTTATTTATTATTATTTTTAAATTTGCTATAGAGTACATGCACTCACCACACACAAACACACACACACACAGACACATACAGAGAGAGAGAGAGAGAGAGAGAGAGAGAGAGAGAGAAAGTGACAAAGCAAGTCATCCAGTTAGGTACTCAAACCATGGTTGGCCATGTGGGAGTTCTGTGTCTTAATCACCATGCCAGTTGCTGGCCTCAGAGTGTGATTTTGTAGGCAGTATGGACTTTGGTTTTGCTTTGTCCCATCTTACAATCTCTGCCTTTTAATCGAAGATTTAGACCATTTATTTTTAATGTGATAAATGACATAATAGGATTAATGTTATCATCTTACTATTTGTTTTCTATTTATCTAGTCTATTCTTCATTCCCTTTCCTCTATTTATTTATTTACTTATTTTTTGGAGAGGTTTTTGGCATAGGGTGCATGAGTTCATCAGAAAGACAGAGTGAGACAGAGATACAGGAAGCAAGAAATTACCCCCTCAGGGAGGATGGCCATGCTGCAGTCCCTTCTCATCCATTCTCCTCTTGGAATCTTGGGCACTTACACACATGTACCTGGCATGAGTTTAAGCCACCGGGTCCGGAACTCGAACCAGTGGTCGACTACGTGGGAGTCCAGTGACGTAGCCATTACTCCATCTGCTAGTCCCTCCTTTCCTCTATTATTATTCTTTATTTAGGGTGAATTTTTATTATTTTTATTTCAGTTTTATTAGGTCACAGCCCCCAATGGAGTGTGGACATACTGCAATCACATCCTTTCCATTCCTCCATTCTGTCAGGATGGTCATAGCCATAACTCTTTGATATGCTATATTAATGATTGCTTTAGGGTTTAAATATACATATATAATTGATCATAGTGTAATTTCAAGTGATTGTATGTAGTATAAAAATTTTACAACAATAAACTTTTGTTTCCACCCTCCCTGTTTTTATGCTATTACTGTTACCCATTTTATTTCTATGCCCGTTATAAATCCTATCATTTTTTTTTGCTTTAAATATTTAATGATTCTTTTAATAAGATCTAAATAACTGGAAAGTACATTACTTCTGTAAAGGTAATAGGCAAATAGCTTTACCTACATAGTTACTATTTCCGGTGTTCTTTATTCTTTTGTGTAAGTTTTCAACCGGTATTACTTTTCCTTCTCTTGAAAGATATCTTTTTCATTCTTGTACATTCATTTGCTAGAGCTAAGTTCTTTCAGCTCTCATATGTTGCAAAAGTTATTATTTTACCTAAAGTTTTGAGACAATATTTACTGGCTAAAACCTTTTAGACTAAAGATTTTTTTCAGTACTTTAAAGATATAGCTTTTCACACTGGGCATGTGTGCATGTGTGCCCCAAATCACAAGAGGAGAATGGAGGAGAAGGGATTGCAGCCTGGCCATCCCCCTTGGGGCTGATTTCTCATTTAGAGTCTCTCTGTCTCTCTCTGTTTTTCTGGTGATCACTCGCGCCCTATAGAAAAAAAAAAGTCTCTAAAAAAGAAAAGATGTAGCTTTACTTCTTTTTAGTTTGCTTTTAAAAATTTGTTATTTTTTATATTACATTTCATCACTATGTCTTTACCATGTATATCATTTCTTTTTCCAGCATGATTATCATGCATATCAGTCAAGACAGATATTACTATCCACATAATTATCATCAAATGGAGACCTGCTGCCATCCTTGTTTCTTCATATTGCTGTGTCTTTTTCCTCTGATCACCTTCAGAATTTTCTCTATTTTGTTTTCAGCAATTTGATAATGATAAATTTTTTTGTTTGCAAAATCGTTCCTTTTATTTTTTTATATTTAAATTTTTTTATTTACATTCATTAACTATACATTATTACAGCATACAAAATGAGAAATGCACTGTATTTTGTCTTAATCAAGCACATCAACATATGTGTTATCGTCAACAAATAATTTTCCATTTCTTGTTTCCTGTATATTTTGCTTTTTTCTGCCATCCTTGATTCCCTAACTCTCACCTTCTGCTGTGTCCCACCCTCCTCCCACACTGTTTCTGGTATCCATGGTTGCTTTATATGCTCCCCCCCCCCCATTTTATTGATTTGATAATGAACGTAATTAATCTAAATATTTCCAATAGCAAGTGCAGCTGATATATACATATCCATGAAGACAAGTCTGACTTTAGGCATAAACCTCAGTGAGTAGAATGAACATACTATAAAGTAGCACCTGGCTGGGCTATATAGCTTACTGCAGTCATCAAATATGCATTTTTTTCCCTGAAACATTTTTATTTAATTAATTAATGTACATTCATCCTCTAATCATCGTCACAGCATACAAAAAGTGGTTTCCCATCCAGAATATACTGCATAGTGGCTTAATCATGTATGTTATCATCAATAATTTTCCATTTCTAGTTTCACATGTGTGTGTGTGTGTGTGTGTGTGTGTGTATATATATATATATATATATATATATTTACCCCTATGTCTGACCCTCTGCCCTTTCCCACCCTCTTCTCACACTATCTCTGGGGTCTACAGTTTTATTCCTTTCCTTTCCCCTTCACTTTTTATTGATCACACAATTTCTTAAATAATCTAACTACTTTCAATAGCAAGTTCAGCTGGTAATTTCAAGAAAAGCAGTTTTGAATTGGTAAGGAAATTTGCTTAAAAGATAATGATAAATTTTGGTGCAAAATTTTTTTCATGTTTCTTTTTATTAGGGCTAGTAGAGATCCTTGAATGTGTCAATATATAATTTTCCTTACATTTGGAACATTTTCAGCAATTATTTCTTCAAATACTTTTCCAGTCTCTTATCAATTTATTCCAGGGTTCAACATGCACATACATTTGGTTGCTTGAAATCTTCCCACAGTAAGCTTATGTTCTCTCATTTTCAAATATTCTTATCTGTTCCACTTTGAATTGTTTCTATTTCTTTTGTCAGAGCACATATACACTCACCAGAGAGAGAGAGAGAGAGAGAGCGAGAGAGAGAGCGAGAGCGAGAGAGAGAGAGAGAGCGAGAGCGAGAGAGAGAGCGAGCGAGAGAGAGAGAGAGCAAGAGCGAGAGAGAGAGAGCGAGAGCGAGAGTGAGAGCGCAAGCACCCCTCTCCCCCAGTGGAGTGTGGACAAATTGCAATCTCCTCTCCTCCATTTCTTTACCTTGTCAGGATTTTGGGCACTCATGCACAAGTGCCCATTGTGTTTTTTTCAAGTTGTCGGACTCAAGACTAGAACGTCAGTTAGCCATGTAGGATATGGCTTCCTTAGCTACTGGGCTATGGGGATGGCCTAAGAATTGGTTCTATTTCTATTGAAATTCACTAATCTTTTCTTTTGCAATGTCTAATTTGCCATCAGTATAATCCAGTGCATTCTTAGAAAATCTTAATCATTGTAGATTTTTTTTCTGTCTCTTTCTGTTTATTTATTTATTTTTTAAATAAATTTTTTGCTATAGGGTATGTGCACTCTCCGGAGAAACAGAGAGAGACAGAAATCAAGAAATCACTTCCTATGTGGGACTAGCAGTTAGCATAATGGCTATGTCGCTGGACTCCCATGTAGTCGACAGCGGTTTGCATCCCAGACCCGGTGGCTTGAAACTCACACCGGGCGCGTGTGTGTGCGTGCCCAAGATCCCGAGAGGAGAATGGAGGAGAAGGGATTGCGACGTGACCATCCCCCCTGGGAGGT
>NW_006159692.1:7495585-7524031 GCF_000334495.1 Tupaia belangeri chinensis
AAAAAAGAAAGAAAAAAAAAAGAAAAAAAAATCACTTCCTATGGAGGATGGCCACACCACAATCCCTTTTTTCCCTCTCTCCTCTCTGGAATTTGGGCATGCACTCAAACATGCCCATCATAAGTTTCAACCCACCAGATTTGGAACTCTAACTGTGGTCACCACGTGGGAGTCCAGTGACATAAGCACTACACCAGCTGCTGGTCTCAGTTTTCATTTCTAAAGTTAAATTTTGGTAATTTTTATATATTCCAGGTCTCTACTCAATATATTCAATCTCTTTTTTACCTTCCTGGGCATATAGAAATCAGTTATAACATTAATTTTTTATTTTTTTAGTTTTTTTCCATATGGTGTGTGTACTTGCCAGAGAGAGAGAGAGAGAGAGACAGAGAGAGTTAGAGAGGAAAAGTGAGAACCACCCCTAGAGAGGATGGCCAAGCTGCAATCCCTTATCCTCCATTTTCCTCTTGGGATTTTGGGGACGTGTGCACGTGCACCTGGAGTGATTCTCAGGCTGCCAGGCTTGGGGCTTAAACCATGGTTGGCCATGTGGGAGTCCAGCGTCTTAACCTCCATGCCACCTGTTGGCCTTAGTTCTAACATTTTAAAACATGATCTGTTCTACTAAATATACCATCTGTTTAATTTCTTAGTCAGTTTCAATAATTAATTTTTCCCCATTTCGAGTTGTGTTTTCTTGCTTCTTTGTGTATCTGATAACTTTTTTAGTATTAGATACTTCTATCTTACTTTAGACATCTTTGAGCTTTGTTCATGAACTCAGCTAATAATTTAAAATGCAAATCATATCATATTTAATTTTAAGTTTAAATGGTATGTTCTGAATTTATTAGTTAACTTAATTTTAATTAACATGCTTTAATTGGATTATTTTTTCAAGAATAGTCATTAGTTACTTGGATTATCAACATTTGAATGACTTACCTATCTTAGAATGTATTTTTATTGCCATTGGCACATGGCAATTGGGAAGTAACAGAGCTCTTGAGTAATTCTTTCTCCCTCAGATCTTTATTATTTCATTGTGTTTTGGCAAGAAAAAACATTGAGGAAAAGATTATAACTGGCTAAAAATTTTCTTTTTAGGACACCAGTTTTGTTTTTTCTTTTTCGATGCATCTGTGATTCTTTGTTAAACAAATTTTAGTGTTTCTCATTCTGCATTATTTTGATTGGGCTATATTAAGATTTTATATTGTATTTAGGTATATTATTTTTATTTTAGAGTTACATTTTCTCTCCTACTTATCTGTTATTTTCACCCTTGATACTTTTCTTTATTTGCTTTCTGTGTCTTCCTTCCTTCCTTTCTTTTTTTAAGAGAGATTTTTGCTATAGGGTGCATGTGCTCGCTGGAGAGACAGAGAGACAGAGAGATAGAAAGTGAGAAATCACACCCTACCACCCTCACCACCCTAGGGGGATGGCCATGCCACAGTCCCTTCTCTTCCATTCTCCTCCTAAGATTTTGGGCATTTATGCACACATGTCTGGCATGAGTTTTAAGCCACAGGGTCCAGGACTTCAACCATGGTCGACTATATGGGAGTCCAGCAATGTAACCGTTACGCCATCTCCTGGTCCCTGCTTTCTGTGTCTTACTCATAATTTTTTTCTTCCTTGTTTTCCTAGATTAAATTTCTTACAGTGTTCTCTTCATCTGTCTTGTGCATAGTGCATGCATTTTTCTTCCTGTCCTTTCGTCTTTCTCATCTCCTCCTCATCCTACATATCCTCTTCTCCCTATTTTTCTTTCCCTTTTTGCTAAAGGTTTATTACTATCAAATAATAAGATCTTAAATACATTTGTCTTTGAATAAGGTCAACTTTATTTGAATTTTATAACCAAAATAATGTGTGTAGAATTTTTATGACTTTCTGTCTTTTTTATCTTACCATCCTGATCATTCCTCAGAACATGAGTTAAAAGAATGTGCTAGATTCTGATCAAGGGAAAAAAGGAAGAAACAAAACATTTAAGGGTCACAAAAATGGAAAGGTATCTGTTGATGATAATATGTATGATAATATCTTTAACTGGACTAATATACAGTGTATCCATGCTGGAAAAATTCATTTTTGCATGCTGTAATGATATATAGTGATTGAATATGTATATATACACACCCTTCCCTCATATATATTTATATATAAATGTGTTAAATTCTGTGTTTGGGCATAGATTGTGCAGGGCTAGGAAGAGAATTTGGAATTATGATTCTGTTTCACCTAAGAACCAATGAAGCAAATAAGAAATGTTTTTTTTGACGGAGAGTGTGAACTTCTGGATGCCTGCTTGACCTGTCTTAAGAAGTACTAAATTAGGTAAAAGAATTAAAACCACTTGGAGCATTACCAGCTACTTCCCAGACTGACGTCGTCAGTTAGTCAGGGCGGTAGTTTGAGGGCAGTGCTTTTTGATTAAACATTGTGCTTTGTCTGAGACACCACATTTTATTCCAGATAAATTACACCATGTCACTTGGACTCTGTTGCATGACCACAGAACAAGGACATTTATTACAAATGAGAAGTCTGTGGCTGTGACCAAATTCCTGGAGTGGGTGACTCTGGGGCCCCAGACAGACAATGTCTGCCCTTTGGAGTGTAGAGTGAGGAGGGAAGTCCCCAGGCAGCACTGCCATTGATGCAACACATCTGTGTGGGGCGTTCAGTACAAAGCTCTCCTTTTCCAAACATTTCCTACACTGCCGTGGGGGAGTCTATCCCACGAGGTACATTAGATCCGTGCTCTGCTGAGAGGCTTAGGTCTCCCAGCAGTCTTCAGAGATGGGCAGTATGTGTGATTTGGAGAGGTCATTGGGTTCCCTATCACTCTTCTTCCCTCCACACTGTGACATTTTATAAAGAGCTCACACTCAGCCATGTCAGAGCTAAATGGTGGCAGACTGATTTGGTGTCACTTGCTAATGCACTGGATTCTTTATTGCTGTTGATATGTACATGTGAAAGACAGCTCAGACTCCCAGGCACCCGGCTCGGCCCCCTTTCCAAGCTGGACAGCAGACAGCAAGCCTGCTCCTTTCAACAACTCCTTTCAGAGAAAAGTCTTTGCCTCCATCTTGTTTTCCATAATTGCTTCTCAAACATTGACTGCACCTCTCATCTTAATATTCACTTGCTACTGCTTGTTCTGGCCCATGAACTTATGTTTTTAAAAACAAAATACACCAAATTAGAAGGAACCCACAAATTATTTGCATGCAATAGATGTGAGATTTGCACCACTGAAATTGGGATTGAATTAGCCAAGCCAGCCTCAATTAAAACTTAAAAAATCTTCTTTTAGCATGTGCAAAATATAGAAAGTGGGGTGTCATCCAGCTTTATGATTCTCACAGGGTGTGAGTGGTGGTCACCTATCATGTCCCAGGCCATTCCTGATTGATTCTAAGGAGAGGAGCTTGATTCAACCCTACCCAATTGCATATTCTCTCTCATGGTATGAACACCTCAATAAAGATAGAAATAAAGTCAGTTTAGGGACAAACCAGAGGCCCCAGGTCCTTGGGCTTCCTTGTTAGAGGCTCCTGGTCTCTCTTCCAAGGTTTTCTTGTATCTGCGGTTCCCCTTCAATCTCATTACTTCACTTCTAGGCCTCTAGAGTCAAGTCTGAAAATTGCCACAGTCACTTCTGCTATTGGCCATGCTTGTGAGACATGTCTCCATATCTTATCAATGACACAGCTCAGACAGACATCCCCAGAATCCAGATGAATAAACCCAGTGTTTCACGGTACTCAGACGCCCTCTTCATCTCTTTGTAGGACAAAAATGTCAAATTATGTAAACAAATCAAATATTGAGGTATGTAGAGTATTTGCTTTTTAAAAGTCCAATAAATTGGATCATGGAATCTTTTGGTCCAGGATTAAAAAATATGTCTAAAGACTTCAGAATTATTATGTGGAACTGAGATGCATACAATCATTAAATAAATTTAATAATAATTATCATTTTGGGTTTATGCATGATGTTATAATGAGAGGTAAACAAGACGTGAAAACTGAGTCAGTCTCAGGGAGTTTAAAATAGATAACCTTGGTTTACTTATTAATTAATAAGTTAATTTAAACATTTATCTGATGCTCTACCATCCATTCAGCAAAATCTTTTTGAGACCAAGCTCATGGTAGGACATGTTTTGGAGGACACTAAGGTAGGGAGAAGACATATATTCTTTTTTTTTTTTTTAAATAAGTTTTTGCCTTAGGGCTTGTGCTGGAGAGAGAAAGACAGAGACACTGAGAGGGAAAGTGAGAAATCAAGCCCTGGGAAGGATGGCCATGTTGCAATCCCTTCTCCTCCATTCTCCTTCTGGAATCTTGGGCATACATGGACACAAACCTGGCATGAGTTTCAAGCCACCTGGTCCAGGACTTGAATTATGATCAGCCATGTGGGAGTCCAGCAATGTAACTGCCATGCCATCTGCTGGTCCCAACAACATCTATTCTTAGGGAACTCAGAAGTGGGAGTCAGTCCTAAAAACATACATCAATTTGTGTCAATAAACATGAGAAAAGGCTTGTGGAAATGAGCCTAAAGAAATAAATTTAATACAGACATATATGAAAGCAAGTGGACTACCTATTAGTTTCTTATGGTCCTGCAAATGGAGATAACGTTCTAGACTATGGCAATGATAGTGACAATGACAATAGTCCTGACAATTGCAAAAGATATTTAAGAAGTGGAAATTAGAGAAATAAGTTACTGGAAGGTATGGATGTAGACAGTGAAGGAGAGAGAGAGAGACAGAGTGGGGGGCACAGCCCTATTGCTGACCTGGAGGGCTTGGTAAACGTGCCAGAGACAGATAAGTAGGCTTAGGTAGGAATATGTGATCTGTTTTCTCAGATAGGTTAGTTAGATCCGAGTGGCAATGTTTAGGAAGTCTAAACTTAGGAGAGACATCTGGGTGGAATATCTAATTGGAGGATCTTTTTTGTTTGTTTGTTTTATAGCTTTATTGAAATAATAAAAAATACTTTTTTTTTTGGAGAGATTTTCGCTATAGGGCGCGTGTGCTCGCCAGACAGACAGAGACATTAGATACAGAAAGCAAGAAATCACCCCCCAGGGGGGATGGTCACGCCGCAATCCCTTCTCCTCCATTCTCCTCTCGGGATCTTGGGCACACATGCACATGCGCCCGGTGTGAGTTTTAAGGCACCGGGTCTGGGATGCAAACCGTGGTCGACTATGTGGGAGTCCAGCAACATAGCCATTATACTAACTGCTGGTTCCCAAAAATTAATTTTCTTAAGAGATAGTAATAGAAGGCATGCAACCAGAAGAGATGATTAGGAACAGTGAATCAGGAGAGACATGATTATCATTAGAATAAAAACAACGTAAAGAGGTCCTGAAAAGAGGGATGTAGGAGATTGAAAGAGGGAAAAAAGAGGTAGAAGGAAAACTAGTATAAGCTGAGGTTAAGGAAGCCAAAGAAATGTTTGGATTTGAAGGGAGGAATAATTTCTATTGAATACTACTGAAATGTGAAGGAAAGTGTGAATGAAATTCTTACTTGATAACTTATATTTTCTCTGAGCAGCAGGAAAGTTTTCCAGTGAGAGTGAATTTCAGAGATTTGAGGACAGGATTTCTGGGCAGTTTTTCAGCATTCTGTAGGGAGTAGGATGAGGTAATTTATGTAAGGCACTTTGAATAGTGCCTGGCAAAGACTGAATTCTTAATAAATGTTGCCAACTATTTTAATAGTATCAAATTGTTCAGCTTTGTGGTTTTTCCCTAACAGTGATTAGCACCTGGGATGTAAACACAAAACATTTGGCAGATATTTTAATTCTGAAGTGGTTTTGTCAAGAAGTGAGAAGGAAGAATAAGGTAATTGTGGAAATCAACAATATGAAATCTTAATCGGATTTAAAAACAAACAAGCAAACAAAAGACAGAAAGAGGACTGTTAGATAATGAGAAAGTAGACAGTTCTTGGTCCAGAAAGTCTTGATGATATTAAAACTGGTACAGCAGGAGTAATTGTGTGAAAGAGACTGAGGATGGGAGATTGAAGGAGAGAGTGGGATGTCTAAGTTTGGACTTCTGAATACAGCATTAATTGGTGAAGACAGTTTTCTAAGGAGGTGATAGAAGCAAATTGATAAAGTGAGATGTGAAGGTTGCTGGAAATGAACTGATCAGAGGACTGAACACTTAAGGTCTAGAACTTGAATGTTCAAGTCACCCAAGATGATGACAGGATTTGGAGGAGAGTAACCAGGAGGCAGGAGATGACAAAGGTGATAGTTAGAAGCCGCTGACATGTCTTAGCCTGGTAGATTTATCATGGATCTCCAGAGAAGAAGGACTAATAGGAGATAAATAAATATACATGCAGGTTTATTAAGAAAATTAGCTCTTGTGATGATGGGGGGCCAAGAAGTCTCATGATCTGCCATCTACAAGCTAGAAAACCAAGAAAGTTAATTGTATAATTGGGTCTGAGTCCAAAGTCTCAAGAACCAGAAGTTCATGAGAAGATCAAATTCCTAGTTCAAACAATAAGTCCATTCACACTTCCTCCACACTTTTGTTCTATCTGACCCCTCAATAGATGGAATAGTGTCTGCCCACATTAGTGAAGATGGGTCTTCTTTACTCAGTGTACCAATTCAAATGTTAAGCTCTTTCAGAAACTCTCACAGACACACACAGAAATGATTTTTCTCCAGCTATCTGTGCTGGAGATAAATCCCAGCCAAATTGGCACATCAAATTAAATTATCAGCCCAGAAATCACAGTCTGAAATAGAGACTTGAGTGAGAGGAAGAACAATACAAAGATGTTGATCACTGGGTCCTTGATCTCCTGGGACAGTTTAAGGAGCAACATGACAGAGATCTCGGCATCTTCTCCATAAGAGAGAAAGAGGGAAACATTTATTTCTCAGCTCATATCTGTTGTTGGTCAAAGAACTCTCCATAAGATGTCCTCCCTCATAAACTTCTGGGCTATCCATTTGTTGGCACTAAACAGGTTCACAGGAAAATACTGGGGCAGGAAACAAGGGACACCTGGTATGGAGCTGAGGAGGGATGTTCCTGGGTTGTACCTGCATAAAGGGTGTTGACTTATGTATTCACTGGTTGCTCTGCAGTGGTTAGAATAAGAAACAGATGAGACTAAGAGCATTTGAAAGGATGCTCAAGGAGTTTCAGTGCATTTTATTCCTTGTACTAGTCATATTCATTCATTCTAACCATTAAGTTAAGACTGTCACTGAGCCGTCTTCGAGGGAGTAGTTGACTAAGAGCTCTGAAAATATTAAATTTAAAAGAATTAGTGAAGCAAGTTGCAATATCATTACTGCAGCTGACTATGTGGAATACCTAGTATTAATTGACTACTTCCACTACCACCTAGACTAGATTTCCCTACTCTGAACCAGCACTTGTGCTGGTCTAAGTCACTTACCTGTTAGGTGACTATGACCTTCTTTCCCAAAGCATCTAAGCTGTTGGTTATTGTGACCTTATCAGCCATGGTTGCTGCAATTGCCAATTTACCAACCTCACTAGATATGGAACCCCTAAGAGACACAGTGTGACACAGTAAATCACTCGGGTTCTCTACAGACTCCTCCTTGCATGCATTATGTAGCAAACACCCTGGCTCCTCACAGCAATCAGGATCTATTATCTCCACCAATAACTCCTTTTTCTGCTGGCTGATTCACCAACATTAGTGGCCCAAAGGTGACCAGGTGAGGATTACAACTCATTTCCCTGACCATCACCTTGCTACCCTATGAACAAGAACCTTTGAGTCATCCAGACTTGTTTGCAGTGACAGGAAACACAGAGGTCACTGAGAGAAATGATAAGAGAGGCTAGTCTCACTTGCATATCTTGCTTGGGCCCCCAACCTTCTAATCAGTTCCTTCTAGGCTCCTGACTCATCAGCCAGGCCTTTAGGCTCTTCCCAGGGGTCTGTGTACTTACATACTATGGATGACTTCTCTATTCAAATCAACCAACCTTGTATACTACTTGCACCCCTGCCCATGGGGAAGGGTTTTGTTTATCTTGTCCTCTATGGCCTCTTGAGTGGATTGGAGTGCAGCAGCAGTCTACTTTGGCTTGTTAGCACTAATATATTGTGCCAACTCCTGTGTGGCCCAGGCCAACCGCCTCCCCCTTTGGCAGATGGCTGCAGAGAAGACTCACATCTACAAGTGTGAGGTGAAGGAGCAAAATCAGTGCAACAGATGGAGGACACAGGGGATTGGGCCATTTGCCCATGTCATTTCTCTTCCTTCTTGGTCTGCACCAGAACTTAAGTGTACCAGTTCTTTGTGCAAAGGATCGTTGCCATGCTCATTTGAACTAAGGAAATACAGACATCTGATTGCACCCAGTTCTGGCTGTGCGGGAATGTGGCTTTCCCTGTTTAGGAGCTAACTTTGATCAGAGTCCCATATGCACCTGCCCACCTGCTCCTAAATCAGCTCCAGAGAATGACATGTCTAGAGCTGTTATTCAAATAGTGAATTGTTTTCTGCCAAAGAATGGGTGTCCCTACCCCTTAGGGGTCTGTGACACAGCTCTGCTATTGTGGATCTCCAGACACTCTTCAAAGGCTTGTGGCCTGAGAAGCAGGCAGTGTAGACACACCCTGGACCCATGGCACAGTCTTTTCTTGCTCTGACCCCACTCAGAGCTGGCAAATAGCCAGGTCACCTGACAAATGGGTTAGATCAGTACTTCTTGATGAGGTCTGTACAGCATTTAACAAAATCCACAGAGGGGGACCAACAGATGGCATAATGGTTACATTGCTGGGCTCCCAGACCTGGTACCTTGTGTGCGTGTGTGCCAAAATCCCAGGAGGAGAATGAAAGAGAAGGGATTATGGTGTGGCCATCCCTCTGAGGGGTGATTTTTCACTTGCTCTTTCTCTCTGTCTCTCAGGTGAGTGCACACACCCTGTAGCAAAAATTCTCTTAAGAAAAAAATCCACAGAGGCCTGGTAAAAACCATTTGCATTCTTAGTGTTGAAAGGTATAAAATGCAACAGTGTATCCCTCACAAGCAGGAAAATGTCTCAGAACATCCCAGACTTTTGGAACTTTATGAATTTCACCAGTGGATAAAACTATTGTGGGATATTCCTCTTACCTCTCAGCCCATGTGTTCCTATGATTGTAAGCAGAGTACGGTCATCCTTTCAAATCAGAGAATGTTGCACTTTGTGTCTCTAAAAGGTTAATAAAGTTGTAATTTCCAGTATTTGAATTCTCAAGGATCAATTCATTTATTTCCATCCGAAACAATGGGACTACTAATATCTACCATATATTCTTTATAGTGTTATTTTGAGGATAAAAGGAGATAATACACAGGAAGATCTTTATGAACTGTTCACATGTTAAATGATTTATATTATCATCCTGTGATGGATGTCACATTCCCTGTCCTCCCCTTTTTTGGTGGGATTAGAGGGTTGAAAGGAGAAAGCAATGAAGTAGAGCTGTTGTAATAGCAGCTCAGGATGGTGGAGTTAGAAAACTCTTGGGAATTAAGGTAACAAGGGGTAACTTCTATCCAGCTTGGCCTGTCCTTAGGATTCTTATGAATTCTAGCTGGAAATCTGAAATGGACAATTGAAGGGTGAGGCACAGTGTTTTCAAGGCCCACATTTTTGATTTATTGTTTTCTTAGATGAGGATATAAGTATCCAAACTCATCTTGTATGGAAAGATCACTCAGCAAGTGGACTGCAAGCTCCAGGGACTTTGAGAAGACCTTTGAGAAGGGGGGGCAAGATCCCAATCAGACACTCTCAGCACCAGCACACTGGGTCTGCCTAGGATTGATCAGGTTTTCCCAAGGTCTTATTTCTCCTTGAATAGAATGTATGACCCAGAGTACCATCACAAGGAGTTTCTCCAGCCTTGCCCTTTGGTTTCACTCAGACAGATGGAGTTCAGGCTTCCTGCTGCAGGACCCACAATGCAGTGAAGGTTGGCCCCTCCTCTTCCTACTGTTCCTCTGCAAAGTTTTTCCCCAGGACAAGACTCAAGGATATTTTCAGCTGCTCCACCACCATGCTGCTCAATCTGAAAAGGGAGACCATGGAGGAAGGAAGGACATTTGTTGGGAAGAGGTGGTGAAAAAAAAAGGGCACTGGTCAGTATAGTCCAAGAGAGAAGAAGGGCCATTTTCTGGAAGCCCAAATGCGATGCTGCTATGTCAGGGGGGGTCTTATACACATATTTCCCAGGATCTGGGGTTTTGAATCACCAAGTCCTGCATGATCTGTTGAAGAAGGCAGGCTGGTGAAAGAGCCAAAATAGAAATGGTTCATGCACCATTTTTTAAGAAACTGGTAGGATGATGCCTTTCAAAGGAATGTTCCAGGGTTTCTAGTGGAGGGAGAACTTCAGATTAGGGAAACAAGAAGACCTGAGCAGGGATGGATGAGTGAAAACTGAAAGAACAGTTGATATTTGCTGTCCTTCCTTCCCCATCCCATCTGGCAACAGGTAGATACTGAGACCTAGAGGTATGTATGGCCAGTCCAAAGGGAAGTGGGTTGTGAGGGTGTAATACACTAAACTCCAAAGACCTGCAGGGTGAGAAGAATGCAACCTGTCTCACTAACATGATAATATGTTGGATATATTAGGTTATATAAATAGTGTTGTTAAATAACAGTACTGGTTTCTTTTTACTTTTAAAATGTGGCTTCTAGAAAAAATTTTAAATTAAATTTAATTTAAATTTGTTTTAAACATTCAATCACATATGCTCACCCTATGGCTACTAGAAATTATAAATTACACATTTGGTTTGTATCCCACTTCTGTAGGACAATGCTAGTCTAGGCCTTGAAGCTCCAAGAGCAAAATGCATAACACAGGCACACACACACACTCATGCAAACACGCACACATGTACACGCTCTGTAGAGGGTTTCAGTCCACCCCAGAAGCTGGAAGGTAAGTCTGCTGAGCTTGTCTCTTGTAACTGTGATAAAAAAAAATAACACGGATTCCTCCTCTGACCTTCAGATCCCCTGTGATTGATCTGCCTCCCTTTCCTCATTGTCCTTAGCCCCTTCATTCCTGCCATCACCTCAAACCCAGGGTAGGCTGTTTTCTACTTTTTTTTTTTTTTTCCTACCACCATACATTCAGAGTGAGAGATGTACTGGGAAAAACAAATGAACATTTACATTTTGGGAATAGAAATCGTTTTCTCCAGACTTCGGGAGTTAACATAATGGGGCTTTTCTGCATTCCAGCTGCAACACTGGATCTGGCAGGCTGACTTTCTCTGCTATGATGTAAAACATAACTCAGTGGTCATTTCAGTGTGTAAAAAGTTCAGCAGTATTGTTGGAACTATCATCATAAATCAGGAATGACTTTCTTTAGGGACTCTATTGCCACTTGATTTAGTATTTCCTGGCACCTTGCCTATCATAGAATGAAGCCACGATTGCTTCCTACACAAAATGTTATCTGCAGAACACCCCACCAGAAATCTATAGAATGCTGACCAGCTTGCAAGTTTTGATAATCTATGGCTGACCTTTGTATTGAGAATACATTTGACAATGGGACCCATTGTTAAATTGGACAATATAATCCAAACCAAATTAAAGTTCCAAATTAAAATGGGGGCTTATATAGCATTTTATAGTCCATTTGTTTCAAAGAAAGGAAAAGTGGGCTCTTTTGGCTCAAGGAAGAAAATTTAGAAACATATTCATACTGTAAAATATGAGAAATTACCTTAAGCAATGCTCCCATTTGACATGTTCCATGATTATAAAAACAAGAGGAAATGTGAATTGGCTACCAGAGTAGGGGAGGGTGATGGCCACAAGGCCACATTGGTGAGGGGCTTCCTCCACAGGTAAAGGAAGAATATTGTACTTGGGAAGCACAGGGAGGAAAGTCTAAGAGAACCTGCCAGTGCCATGTAGTTTTGCATGGCATGTGTGCTGTGAGAGGTGGGGGAGGCATATAGGAATTCTGTTGATGGAAATTCTGCCTTTCACAAACTCACAGTGGCACTCACTCCCACTGACATTGGTCATGGACTGTGAGGCCAGGCCAAGAACGGGAGTGAGCCTTGGCCAGTGTTAGGCAAAGAGGAAGGACACTTGCAGGAATCTCCCAATGCTGTCTCCAACTGAGACGGGGCTAGGGTAGAGATGCAGAGCTCAGTATAGACCTGGCTCAGGCTGGCTCACTCTCATCACCCAGGTTACCGAACCAGCAACTTTAGTGAAACTAACCCCATCTTTTCTTCCTTTTCCATTCCTTTGGTTTGGAATGAGTAAACCTGGAATCTCAGCTACCAGTCTGGATAAACATTGCATTCCCTTTGTAATGACAAGCACACAGAGGAAAATCACTAGGCAAATGAACAGATAGTGCAATTCGAAAGATGGGACCACTTTGAGAAATCAAGAGAAAATATTTTCCTATTAAATACAGTTTCTGCAAAGGCAGGGGAAAATTTTGAGAAAGTGTATACTTTGTGTTTCTAACAAACTTCAAAAGGACATTTCTTCTGTGATATCTGAGCAGAGAACCATAAAGGGAAAAACAAATAGGTTAGGGAAGGCTACAAGAAGCTTTTGAAAAAGTATTCATTGTCATCATTGAATTGGAGGCAGTGAAGAGCAGAATGGATCTTTTTGAAAACAAGTTTTATGGAGCTGAAGTCAACTTTGACATCCAAGGACTAGAAGAAAGGAATAAAAAGATAGAGTTAATAAGAGAACATTTATGAAAGGTCTGGCAAGAGATTAATTTGTAAATATTAGGAGTTTCAGAAAAAGAACAGCTAAAGTAAAGCTGTCATTAAAAAACTATTTGGGGGAAATTTTCTTGACCTAAAGAAAGATTTGAATTTTCTGATTACCAGACAAAATTAATGACATTTTTAGTACATAATTTGTTTTAACTTCAAGGATAAAAAACAAGGGCTAGCAGGTGGCATAGTGGCTAAGGCACTGGACTTTCACATGGCTGACAGTGGTTCAAATCCTGAATCTGGCAGCTTGTAAATCCTACCAGGCACATGTATGTGTGTGCCCAAAATTCCAGGAGGAGAATGGAGGAAAATGGATTTCAGCATGGCCATTCCCCCTGGGGCGGGGGGTGACTTCTCACTTTCCCTCTCACTGACTCTCTCCAGAGAGCAGATGCGACTTATTACAAAAATAAAAACAAACAAACAGAATAAAAATTAAATTTAGTGAGAATCCAAGCAGGTAAGATTTGGCTCCCCTTCTCTACAATATGAAGATGATGATCTATGTCTGCAGAACTGTGAGGAAGAAAAAGACCGTAGCCCACTCAAGGTTGTCAGACAAAACACAGAGGACCTGATATACTGGGGCAAACTTATACTAAAAACATTGTTTGCCAATTATCTGAAATTGAAAGTTATGCGTTTGTCCTGAATTTTTATGTCTCGACCTCTGTATGTGCTAAGCTGACAATCAGATCCTCATGTAGCAGAGAGGCATTCTCTGTATATGAAAGATCAAAGGCTCAGACAGTCACTGACTGAGGATGGTTCAACTTGCATTTTGTTGACTTTATAATGACACAAAAGAGAGAGGCAGTCAGCAAAAATCTATTTTGGGGACATACAATCTTTTTTTTTTTTACTTTTAGTACTGATATTCAATAAATTACATGAGATTGTCAACACTTATAATATAATTATCTAGTTGGTTAGATGAGTTTGCCCAACTGTAGGCTAATGTAAGTGTTCTGGGCCTGTTTAAGGTAGGCTAGGTAAAACTGTAAACATTGGTGGGTTAGGTCTATTAAATGCATTTTTGATATAATTTTTGGTATAATTTCCCTCCTCCCCATAATAGATATATCAGAATATATCAGAATTTAAACTCATTGCAAGTGCAGGACCATCTGTACATACTCTGTGTGACTGTTTTTGGGGAAAAAAACAACCCAAAATTACCTTCCTTTGAATCATTTTTTGTTTGTTTGTTTTGAGGGAGATTTTGCTATAGGGTGTGTGGACAGAAAGAGACAGAGAAACAGAAAGTAAGAAATCACCCCCTGGGCGGATGGCTACACTGCAATCCCTTCTCTTCCATTCTTCTCTCGGGATCTTGGGCATGCACACACATGTGCCCTGCATGAGTTTTAAGCTGCCAGGTCTGGGACTTGAACCATAGTCGACTACATGGGAGTCCAGTGATATAACCATTATGCCATCTGCTGGTCCCCCTCGAATTATTTTTAAGTCAACTGAGGGAGGAATGAAAATATCAAATTAGAGAATAGAGAAATGAGGCTATATAAAACTAATGAGGGACCAGCAGGTGGTGCGGTGGTTAAGGTGCTGGACACTCCCACATGGCTGACCATGGTTAGAGTCCCAGACCTGGTGGCTTGCTTTTTCATTTTACCTCCCTCTCTCTCTCTCTCTCTGTGGTCAAATTAAAATGGATGAATCGATCAATAAAATTAAATAAATAATTCTTTTTTTTTTTTAAAGCTAATGAAAGATGAGACAGCCCTATATTGCAGCAGTTATGTGCTGCACAGAGGAAGTGGATCCCACATGACTAATCAGGGTTTGAGTCCCAGTCCCTGCTGCTTGGACTTTACTCCAGGAATAAACATATGTACAGGATCCTGATGGGATGGAGAATTGGAGGAAAAGGGGTTGTGGCATGAGCCCCACTGAGGGCTCTCTCTCTTCCTTCTCTCATGCATGCTCATAGACCATCTGGCATACAAAAAAAAAGAATAATCAAACGATCTCTTCCTCCTTAAACAGCAGACCAGATGAAACCCAAGGCGAAGCAGTGGATTTATAATTTATTCAGCTAGAGGAAAAAAAATATAACTCTTCTATGGTACATATAGAAAAACATTAAATGTAGTTAACAAAATTTTTAGTAATATAAAAAGCAAATGAAAGAGGCACTGTTGTCATGGGTGATGTTAACATATTTATGTTTTGATAGATCATGTGTTCAAAAGGCAATTAGTATGGAGAGGGTTCATACGACGTCATATATTTATACTGCACAAACGGAGAGTGTGAACTTTCTACAGATACTTAGGATATTGATCTACACACGCAGAACATCTTAGCAAATTCCCCAGCTAGCAATTAAGATTCCCAGTTTTTGAATGTGTTGTATAGCATTGTTGTGAGCCCCTCTAGATGATGGCCATTCTCATAAAATAGTGACTAAGAGCCAGCAATTCCCACTTTCCCTGCAAGGTCACAGATGGGGAAGGTAGGAGATGCCCCTGCCACAACGCAAAAGAAAAAAGAAACCAGGTTTTGGTCAGTTGTGAATGTACCATCTCTTGACTCCCAAGCTTTGGTTCTTCATTCAGCTGGTGACTCTAGACCTTTTAGCCAATGACAGAACCACAATCTAGTCAATGTCTCTGGGGTAAATAGTTTCCGTTTCTGACAGGAGGAAAATGATTTTCACAAAGTCTTGCTCTGCCTTTGGATTTCAGACATATATGCTTCAGAGGGCTGCTGTCATGGAATAAGACTGACTCATTCTTGAAGGGCCTTCTTATAGAAGGATGAAGCCTCTAAGTGAGGAAGCCTCAATTGCCTTAGAATGTAAGCTTTGTAACCTGGGTAGGTATGTGTCACTTTAAGAAACATTGCAGGACCACATGGCAATTAATATTTTATACAGTGATTCTATTGCACATACCGACTCAAGAGACCTTAAATGTTGGACACTCTAGTATGTTGTGAATTAAATTGGATTTTCATGTGACTTCTCTCAAATGCACTTCTGTACAAGATAGTCAACGTGAGCTCCCAAAGAAAAAAATCACTGACTTTTTCAACATGGCTTCCAGTAGAGAGTAACACGAAGTGGTGTACGCTTAAAGTCAGTCACCTTGTCTGCATTCCAGTTAGTAAAATCAGACCAAAATCAGAAGAATGGCTCAGGAAAGTTCAGCTGCCAGGTTCTTGAAGTTGTTAGAGGCCCTTCCTTCTGCTCGGGGTCACCTTGCCTGTCAGAGAATGGAGTTCAGTTCACACTCCCCATCTGAGAAGTGCACACCTATTTACATACCTATACAATCTCATTGTGAGTGCCTTTTAATTTAAACACTTACATCAGTTATTTACAATTGCATGATTTCATTCCGCAGAGTGGTGATATATTTTTTTTCTCCAAATATGGACTCATTAGATGGTCATAAATAAAGTGGTTGGGGCATAGGAAATGGAGTATCCTTCCCCCCAGGGTTATTCCAGGGGAAGCATGGAAGGAAGCAGAGCCTGGCTATTTCAGGCTCAGAGGCTGTATTGGAGGGCTGTTAGCTGGGCGGCAGCTGTCCTCAATCTCACAGTTTTAACAGAGGGAGCTGCCAGATTTACATTGTTTAAACACTTAACTAAATTAGCTATGAAAAGAAGGATGGGAGGAGGCCTGGTTAGTAGGGGAATTCAAGCCTCTGGCATCACACACTTTACACACACACAGTGATTTTCTCAAGAGTCTGCCAGGAGGAACTGGCAAGAAAGTGTGTCCCTTAAAGCAAGATTAAAAACAACAAAGAGTTCTGTTTTGGAAAGCTGTGCCTGGTAGGGGCTAGTGTGAGTGCCAGGCCTCTGGGCTCACAGGCTGGGCTGAGAGTTAGAGGTGGGCCCTGGGTCAGCAAAGCAAGGACTGTCCTAGAGTAGAGAATCTGAAGCCCAAAGATGAGGAGCTGGGGCTCCTGTGCTGGGAAACACTGGGGTAAAGGCAGGAGCTTCTAGTCTATTTCTTTGAGTTTTTTTAGGAATTTGTTCTTGGTCTACTGGATTTTTAGCTTAGCTAGAGTGGGTTAGAGGACAATTACATCTAAGAATGTTAAATATTGGCTCTTTGTCAAATTGGGGGAATCTCTAGTGGATGGCCACAGAGTGCTGTCCTTGAATTTGGAACTTACCCTCTTCAATATATTAATCACTGGGTTGAATGGCATCATAGAAGACCTATTAATTTAACATTCCAGTAATGTAAAATATGAAAGCACAAATGAAATGGAAAACAGAATATTGAATGGAAGTAAATTTGACAAAATGTTCAGACCAGGGATTGAGCCAAGACCAATAAGATGAAGCTTCTAGGAGTAAATGGAAGATTCTAAAAATAGATTCCAGAAATTTGTTTCGTAAGTACAATATAGTAGCACCTTGACTGGGTGACTGGAACACTTTAGAAAACACTCTGTGGCCCAAGTTAAGCCCATGGTGAGTCATGAGGAATCAGGAAGCACCATCAGACCTGATCTGAATCGGCTCCAAGGGGAGATGTGGCCCTACGCTATTGCTAGAGCACCTTTAGTGTGATTTTCTGCAGTACCAAGTGGACATAGTTTAGCCCTCCATAATTGAGTCCTTTTGTTTTTAGTCCTCTTTAACAAATGTAATCAGTGAAGCCAACATGGTGGGTAAGGTGCTGGACTCCCACATGGTCAACTGCAGTTTGAGTTCTGGACCTAGTGGCTTGTTTTCTTACCTTTCCTCTCTCTCTCTCTAGTAAGTACCTGTACCCTATAACAAATTTAAAAAAGGGAGAAAGAAACAAAAGTCAGCTCCTTTTCCTAAATAATGGCATGAAACATCTTTAATAAATAACACTCCTCAAAAAGACCCTTAGAAGGCCAAATTGTATCTTATCCCAAAAAGGGTTTAACCATTTGGCCTAAAAAACTACTCTAGGCTGAGGAGGCCCAGCTGAGATGAATGCATATTCTAGGCCCAGCCTCACCTTCCAGGGTCCTCAAGGCTGAGGTTTGGCTCCCTGGAGACCCATTGTGTCCTCAGCGTGCAGCGACCAAGGCTGCATGCCAATGTATAGTTTCCTCCTAAACTGGTAGCAAAATATTTTGCAGCTCTCTGCTCTATGCTAGGCTTTGTAGCAAACCTCCACTCAGGTTACACTTATGCTCCTCAGTGAAGGGTACATTTCATCTTTGCAAGACCCTCCCATTGTCACTGAGAGCTGAGCCTGAGCTATTTTCCCACTCTGTAGAGAACAGCCTGGAGACAAGGAGGATCCAGCAAAGACCACAGGCTTAGTCAATGGTAGGGATGGACTTCAAATTTAGCTTCTGGGGCCCAGTTTATAGTCTCTGAACTGGGACCATAGTTAAGTTACTTTGTTCTTTGAGCCTCCATAATGCAGATGAGTTGATCCTTTCTGCTCAGATCTTCAAAGACAGAAGTAGGTAGCTAGATTAAATGTAGTACTAGATGAAGACTGTAGGAACACACATGTGAAAACATTCTCCCCTAGATTTCAGGATTACTCATCTATTTTTTAGTAAATTTTCTAGATTTTCTATGTAAAGATATTTTATGCTAATAACTAAAAAAATTAAAAGGACAAAATGTAGACATGTGAATTAAGCAATTGGAGTGGAGCTAACTTTCAGATGGTGCATATGATACCCCAACTCAGGAACACCTTGGCCCCTTCTGCTCACGGAGATACCCTGTGGCTTTGGCTGACCTTATATCAAACTGTGATTTTATGGCTTCTTCCCAATCCTGGATCTTTAAACCAAGTACCACATGCCTACTGGCCTCTCCTAGCCCTCATAAAAAGTCTAGCTCCAGATACCCAGCAGAGTCCCTGACAACTAGGTAAGAAGTTGGCTCCCTCCTCAGTTTTACTTCAGGCTTGGGAAGCTGTATTTTGTATCTCTCTTGCCTCTGAGTCCTGGGTGATCTAATTGGAGAGAAATAGTTTGGAGGACTAGAGCTAACAGGACCAGCCAACTGAGAGTCTGCAGTCCAATGTGCTCATAGGCCATTTAGCTTTCAGGTCACAGGTGGGCTTGAGAGATACCTTGAAGGAGAGGCCCAGAGGTATAACTGTGTGATTCGATGGATTAAAGAAATGTACTTGTAAGTTTGGAGATATGGACCTCTCTTAATCTGTTTGTGCTGTTAATACCTTAGACAGGGTAATTTATAAATACAAACTTATTTCTCACAGTTCTGGAGGCTAGGAAGTCCAAGAGCAAAGTGTTGGTGCAGATGTCTTATGAGTTCTGCTTTGTGATTCCAAGGTGGCACCCTGTTGCTGCATGCCCTAGAGGGGAGAAAAGCTGTGTCCTCACACAGTGGAAGAAACATGAGGCAAGAGAGTGCTCCCTTCCGCCTTGAGCCCTTTCATAAGGGCACTTACCCAATTCATGTGGGCAGAGCCCTGATGATTTAATCACCAGCCAATAGCCATACTGTTAATACTGTTGCCTTGGGCATCAATTTCAACACATATTTTGGAGGAGACACATTGTTCAAACTACAGCAGGC
Source organism: Tupaia belangeri chinensis (assembly GCF_000334495.1). Classification (NCBI taxonomy): domain Eukaryota; kingdom Metazoa; phylum Chordata; class Mammalia; order Scandentia; family Tupaiidae; genus Tupaia; species Tupaia belangeri. The sequence continues at coordinate 7,514,957 of NW_006159692.1, forward strand.
ATTTTGTGAACTTCATGCTCTCTTGGTGTCTTAGTCTGTTTGGGCTGCTATAGTAGAACCGTGTTCTAGAGACTGGCGACTTAAATAATAGAAATCTATTTCTTACAGTTCTGGGTGCTGGAAGTTCAAGACAAGGCTTGGACATTTGGTGTCTGGTGAGGTCATACTTCCTGTCTCATCGAAGACACCTTTTCATTTTGTCCTCTCATGCTAGGAAGAGGGCAAGAGAGCTCTCTGGAGTATCCTTTATAAGGGCACTAATCCCATCTTGAGGGCTCCATTGCCATTACCTCATCTGACCCCAATTAATTCCTAAAGTTTCCACCTCCGGATAACATTGTATTTTAGATTAGGCTTCAACATATGAATTTTGGGGGAACACAAACAACCCATAACACCTGGCTTTAAGCATCTGAGCTGATGTTCTCTGTCCCGGACCACTCCTGAGTTCCACATTGCCTGACACACTCATCCTATGGTGAGTTCACTTTGTGTTTACTGATGGCCCTTCAACCTCTTGGGACATCACTGCCTGGCTCCTCTCTGTGTCAGTCTCCAAGGCTTGCTGCCCAGTACCTTACATACTTATGGTAAGATGCAGTTGGTTTCTCCTCTCTCTTGGTTCACTCAACTCCAGCTGATTCTCTGTCTATTGTTACAATGACTTTGTAGAGAATGTAATCACTACCACGCCATTTAGCATCCTTTGCTGAGTCCCAGCTGACCAAGGTTGCATCCCTGATTTTTACCCTGTTCTCTGTCAGCCTTCCCCACATGACCCCTTCTTTTTCTTTCCATGCTCATCTCAGCCCACCCTCCCCTCATTGGTTTCCTAGCACTGGTTCCAGTCACCTGCTCCCTCAATGATCTGGTCTTCCTTTTTTCTCCCTCTTTGTCTTGAAAATCTTACTCATCTTTCCAGGCCCAGGACAAGGGGCTCCATTTTAAATGTTGTCACCTTGGAAAATGAATTTCTTTGTCTTAAAATTCTGAATATTTTTTGACCATTCTCTTCTAAAAAGAAAATCCTGGATTTGAGTTCCAGTTCTGTCTTACACTTGCTGGCAACTCTGGACAAGGTACAATAGGCCCTATGTAGTTTGGCATATCAGAATCTCAATATCTTCACCCTATAAAGTAGAGATAATAGTGGCTAACTCAGTGCTGTGGGCTGAAGTGTGTATTCCCCTGCCCCAAATTTCACATGTTGAATCCCTAACCTTCTGTGATAGCATTTGGAGAAGGGGACTTTGGGAAGTAATTCAGTGACATACATGGTGGGGGGTCCTCATGATGGGATTAGTGCTCTTATAAGAAAAGATGCCAGAGAGCTGCTCACTCTCTCTGCCATATGAGAAAGCATCTGTCTTCAAGCCAAGAAGAGAGGCCTCACCAAAAGTCTACCCTGTGGAACTTTGATCTCGGACTTTCAGCTTCCATAACTGTGAGGAAACAAATATCTGTTTCATTTAAGCCACCCAGGCCGTAGTATTTTGTTATGACAGCCTGAGTTGATCGAGACACTTGGCAATTGTGGGGCTTAAATATGATTACACATGCTGTACACTGTAGGATGGTTTGGAGCCCACATACCATCATTCTCATTATTCTTTTAGGTAATTGCATGCTTCTATATTCTCGCCTGCACTGGCTAACCCTTTAAAGACAGTACCAAAGGCTTATCAATTTCTCTATAATCTCGAACTGGCACAAAGTTTGTCACATAATAGTTGTCTAATGAGTACTTACTACGTGAATGAATAAGCTTTTAATACAACATGCTATTAATTATAGAAAGATCATCAACCTACTGAAGTAGCCTAGGGATAAGAGTAAAAATAATGAGCAATTATTAATTTCCACGAGTCAGATACTTTACGTGCAGCACTGAATTTTCACAGTACTTTTCAGGAAGAAGCTGCTAATTCCATTTTACAGATGGAAGCATTGAGGCTCAGAGCTAAGATAACTTAAGTACAATCCTATAGCCTGGATAGGACCCCAGGAGTGTCTCACGCCAAAGCCTGTGCTCTTCACCACAAGGCTCCTAGATGTTGGAGCAGATGTTATTGCATCCATAATATCAGATATGCCCCAACATATCAGAATGGTCCCCCACCCCAAGCCACTTCCCAATCTGATGGCAGCACCCCATTAAGCCCTTACATGGAGCCCTGGAGAAGTCCTGCTTCTTAACCCAGATTCTAATCAATAGCCTCACACTTTGTGTATATATTCACACTGAGTGTTACCGCATGGAGAACATCTGGTCTGGAGACAAGTCAGTCCTTGGGCTCTTCTGCTTCCTGTCCCCTCAAGGCACTGATTTACAGCAAACAGCAGGGAAGACCAACAGCAAGAGTCTTGACAATCATCCTCATCATGTTTCTGTTGCAGTGAAGAACATTCTGAGAGTAAAGAAGAAGGTCTTCCTCTCAAGTGAAGCTTCTTGTGTGATTCTGGGGTGTCAATCCTTTGAAGGAACTAACCATTCAACTTTAAAATATTAGAAGAGTCTTCAAAAAGTTAATGGAAATGCAATACTGAATTTCAATTTTTTGTGCCCAAATAAACTCATACTTTCATTCCATCTTTCTATAAACCTTTTGAAGTTCTCTTGTGCATGCACTATGACAGATTTGTGGTAATCTCTCCCAGAAATAAATAGAAAAATAAAAATTAGGCTAACTGGGAAGGCATCATAAATATTGAGTTAAATATAGAATTGTGATTAAATATAGAATAACATTTATGTCACTTATTGTAGATTTGTGTTATCATCATTAAATAGCAATAGGTTCATTTATTTCTGTTTACTTTGTAGCCTTACAACACCAGAGATGCCTGTGTAATTTTCTGTATATAGTTAACTGCCATGGTTTTATTAAATATATGTAAATGTATATAAACAGTTAAATACATAATACACACACTTGGTGGTGTGTGTGTGCATGTGTTTTAAACAGGGTCTGGCTGTGTCTCAGTCCCCCTGCCTCTGCCTCCTGAGCAGCCGAGATCGCAAGTGCGAGCCACTGTGCAGGCCCCTTGATTGAGGCACTGTTGGGTGGGAATCAAACCTGGACCTCCCATCTAGCCTCAGCCTTCCAAGCAGCAGCCTCCAGCATGTGCTACTGTGACTGGGCCTAAATATATTTCCTAATATCCTATTTATGTATGTCATTTTAATTAGGTGGTCTGGAGTGAACCAGAACCGAAAGATAGAGAAAGATTAAAACTCCCCTAGGAATTTTATTTACAAAATGCTTTTCTTTGATCCTTTGGAAACAAAACAATTTCTGTACTCAGAGCCCCCAATTGAAACTCCCTTTTTTCTCTTTCTATACAAAGGTTTTTCTGCCTTTGAGGGTAATGCACACAGATGTAGCTGTTGAAGTGGTAGGCTGGTGAGAATGGAGTCCAGAGCAGGAGTTGGTAAAGGTTTTGGAGAGGGCCAGGACACTTGTCTTTGCAGCTGGACACAACCACGCAGTGGTGCCACTGTAGTGCATGAAGAGCCACATAGGGTGCACAATGAGTAAGCATGACCACGGCCCAGCGAAACTTTATTTACAAAAACAGGTCACAAGCACATGGAGCACTCAGGCCATAGTTTGCCAATCCCTCTTCCAGAAAATCAGCAGATCTTTAGCAAGCCCTGTCTCCATCACTTGTGAGTGAGTACAGACTGGGAGTTTCAGTTTCTGCTTCTGTAAAACGAGCATTATAACATGTACTTTAGAGTCACTGAGGGCTAGATAAGTGTTGCATTTCAGAAATACTAATTAAATGTGTGCTGTTAAAGCAAAACAGGAAGAGTGGATGATCCACATTGTAAATGTAGTCAATGCAAGAAGTTTCTGGTGGATGTGAGGCTGAATTAGATATAATTCCTATCCTATGGCTGTTCTTTGGCACTTGGACTTTGGCTTCCTTGAAAGGATTGAAGAAAAAATAGTGAGATTTACTTATCTACTGCAAAAATAATGTTAAAGATATCCTTTAAATATTTTTTTTTAAGAGACGTTTTTGCTATAGGGTGCATGTGCCCACCAGAAAGACAGGGAGAGACAGAGAAACAGAAAGTGAGAAATAACCCCCTAGGGGGAATGGCCATGCTGCAGTCTCTTCTCCTCCATTCTCCTCTTGGGATCTTAGGCACACATGCACATGCACCACTGTGAGTTTAAGCCACCAATCCAGGACTCAAACAGTGGTCGACTATGTGGGAGTCCAGTGATGCAACCATTACACCATGTGCCGGTCCCGTGTTGAAGATAACTTCTCCAGTGTTGTTCAAGGACACAAGGATGTTCGAGGACACAAGGATGTTCAAGGACACAAGGATGATCTGGAGCAAACAAGTTCTCAGCTAATTGTATCTCACCCTAAAGAGGTTTTCTATTTTTACTTCATGGATAATGTTATTTTCTTGTTCTGCCATGGCCACCAGGAAGCTCCAAATGAAATAAAATCTGTTACTCTTTAAAATCCAGCATTTACAACTTTATAACATTAATGAAAATAATAGCAGTTGCTTTATTCAGTACCCAATATGTGCTCAGCAGTGTTTTAGGCACCAGGAATGTGGTAAGGCAAGACACATGTATTCCTGCTCTCCTGGAGCCCACTTCTTAGTCAGGGAACTAGGAAAAAAGATAGTATCAAAAATATTAAATAATTTGGGACCAGAAGTTAGTGTAATGGCTATGTCGCTGGACTCCCACATAGTCGACCGTGGTTTGCATCCTGGACCTGGTGGCTTAAAACTCTTGCTGGGCGCATGTGCGTGTATGCCCAAGATCCCGAGAGGAGAATAGAGGAGAAGGGATTGTGGCGTGGCCATCCCCCCTGGGGGGTGATTTCTTGCTTTTTGTCTCTGTCTGTCTGGCGAGCACACACGCCCTATAGCAAAAAACTCTAAAAAAATATTAAATAATTTCAGAGAGGGATGAGGTGCTATGATGGAGATAAAGTATCCTGACATGATGGAATAAGGAAGGGAGGGGTAATGGGGAAAGTTGAAGAACCAAGGCCAAATGGGAGGAGCTGTGTGAAGAGGCAGGAAGGGGAAGCACGAAGGCCCCATGGACAGAGCATGTCACCTGTGCAGAACACGTGTAGTATGCTGAGGCTCAGCAGAAAAACTGGGGGCATCAAGTGGAGTGGGCAGGAGATGGGCCTGAATGGAGGGCACAAGGGTTCTCAGTCAATGACCAGCTGCTGGGATTTAGGAGTCGAGATAGCTGGAAGCCTAGAGTTTTTCCCACATCCCAACCTTGACACCACAATGGTATTGATTTCCCCACTGCCTCTCTGAAGGTGCTGCTCTTGGCATTATTGGTACTCTAGGAGCTGCAAATCTTGTTTTTCAACTTACTGTAAAAATTCACATACAATAAAATCCACTTTCTGGAGTGTAGTGCTATGAGTTTTGACAAGTGCTTAGTCACATAACACCCAACCACCTGCAGTCAACTAGAGCTTATTTTGATCCCGATTTTATTATTCTTAAATGCATTGACTCAATTACCCACTTTATCTCCTGATCTCTTCCTGGCTCCTGGGCTGTTATTCCTGGTGCCCATTAGCCTTTTTCTTAAACCCTGGGTTTTTGAGTTCCATCCTAACCCTCTTTTTCTCTCTTTCTGTATTTTCCCTAGGGTCACTCATTCACCTTGGCTCCACTGCTGGTCCCCTTGCAGATGCTTGCAGGACTTACTGAGTCCTCACCTCCTTTATGTCAACTTCTCAGTGATAATTGCCTCACTTTACTGTTAAAGATTGCCTCTGCTGTCCCAGCTCTTCAGCTGTTTCTCTCCTCTTCTGTCTCATATCACACCTTACCATGTGATTTACTGGCTTATTCTGCTATTTTCTACATTCCTCCACTTAAGCTCTGTGAGGGTGGGAGACTTTACTTATTTGGTTACATCCTAGATTGGTGATTGGATCATGGAGGAATCACTCTTATGAGTGGATCAATGATGTCTTACAAGTGAGTTCTAAGTCTCATGAGAATGGGTTAGCTTTTTTTTTTAGAGATATTTTTACTATAAGGTGCATGTGCTTGCTGGAGAGACAAGAAAGAGAGACAGAAAATGAGAAATCATCCGTCAGGGGGATGGCCACACTGTAATCTCTTCTCCTCCATTCTCCTCTTGGGATTTTGGGCACACACTCATTTACACATGCCTGGTGTGTTTTACGTCACCAGATCCAGAACTTGAACTGTGGTCGACTACATGGGAGTCCAGTGACATAACTATTACTCCATCTCCTGGTCCTGAGAATGGGTTAGTTTTTATGATAGTGGGTTATGCAAAAGGAATATGGCTGCCCCCAGATCTCTCTCTGCACAGGCTCACCATCCTAGACCTATCAGAGTCTCAGAGGGAGGACACAGTATGTGTCTTTGAAGGGACCTGGGTAAGTAACTTAGATTCCGAACAGTCTTGGTGAGGAGCTCTGGCTCAGATTCATGGTGGGAATATCCTTCACCAGTCAAAACTTCCTCAGGGCCTCTGCCTGCTGAGATTCTCTCATGGGCATTTGCTCCTCTGTTTAGTCCCATTAAATTCAAGAGCAGGATGCCAGGGCACCACCTGTCTCCCGGAGAGTCTATGTTATAGCCCTGAGTCATCAGACTGAGTTCTCATTTAGCTCCCCATATGTATACCATCATGCAATCTTGGTTGACCTTAGCTTAATTTCCAAGCATTCCACTCCTTTTAATGATTTACTGATGATTTTGTAAAACAATAATCACATGTGTGACTCTGACAATGTTTAAAGCACTGCACCTTGGATGGAGATGTACAGCCACCAGAAGAGCTCTGTGGTCTCTACTTTTGGAGAATATGAAGCCTGGAGGAAGATGACCACATGTGGCAGGCTGCGCACCAGCGAATATCACCGGTTTCTCAGAGAGCAAACAATTACACAATGCCAAAAGCCATGATTGGCTCCCTTCAAAACCTCACCTTCAAAACCATACTCTGATTGGCCACTAGAATCTCTCAGATTTGCATATCTGGCACCTCATGATTGGTCCACAAAGCAACCAGTCATAACCCACCTTTTACAACCAATCACAGCCCACCAACATGTATATAACCACGATCTCTGGCCCACAGTCTCCAGATGACCCTGAAGAGCCTGAAGAGTTGTAACACTGCATCATCTCCAGACAACTCTGAAGAGCCTGAAGAGTTGTAACACCGCATTGTCTCCAGATGACCTGGAAGACCCGGAAGAGCTGTGGCACTGTATCGTCTCCGGAAGACCCTGAAGAGCTGTGGCACTGTGTCGTCTCCGGACGACCTTGAAGAGTTGTAACACTGTGTTGTCTCTGTGCTGCCAACAATAAACAGATGACCCCGAAGGGTTGTAACACTGCGTCGTTCATCCCGTTTCTCACTCCTTCTCTCAGGAAACCTGTTCGACTGTCCCCCGGGTCAGGACAACCACATATCAGATGGGTCAAAGCAAGCGGTATGCTGGGAGGAAGGGAAGCACAGGGCTACTTATATCGGAGGAGACGAAGTGATACTTAGGCTGTATGGACTCTCACGAGTGAGCGATAATTTGAGTCTCAAAGGTGAGGGTAGAATTTAGGTATCTGAGCCTGGGCCAAGGCTGAGTCTCCTGGTAGAGGAAGCAAGAATCACTGATGCCTGGAGGAGGCACTTCTGAGCAAGTCTCATGTAGCTGGAGCATAGGGTTGGCTGGGAAGACAGGAGGGGATGAAATGGAGACACACAGAAACTGCATCTTCGGGGATGGCTTGTTCCATGTCCAGGTCAGGATCTGGAGAAGAAGCTATTAAAGGGCTAAAGAAATGGCATAATCTGATCCATATTCTGACTGTAGTTGGAGAGTGGATTCCATGTTGGGAGGGGGTGAGGTAGCAAAATAGGCAAGAAAAGTAGATGCTTGCATTTCAGAAAATCGCATTTGTAATTTAATTTGCTGATGAGGTGGTTTGATCCTGGGTGATGGCGGAAGTGCTCTGATCCTGGGTAGTGGCAGCAGGGAACAGACAGTTCCATATACTTAGGAGTCTGGAGAGTGAACTTAGGGCAGGGGTGAGATAACAGGGGAGGGAGGGGCGTTCTTCTCTCTGCTTGGGGCTGTATGGAGAGCCTTGCCATCTTAGGCAAGTGTCTGTCCAGGAGAGAGGATTTGCAAGCAGGAGAAGAGGAATGAGTCCCATGGTGGATAGGCTGAGGCTGCTGTCCTTGTGAACATCCACAGGCAGCTCAGTGGCCTGACTGTGGGACAAAGCGCATTAGGTCAGGATGTTGGTGAGTCTGCCCAGGAGCATTCAGGGAGTGAGCAGGAGAGAGGGCCAAGTCAGCACCCACCAGCACCCAGAGGGAAAACACTGTGTGGCTGGGTAATGAACATGGCTAAGCTGCCATGTGAACCTCCATTTCTCTCTTTTTTGGCATGTCAGAGGGTGGCATTCTGGAGTCTTGCCTCTTCTTGCCTGGATGTATTTGTCTCAAATGTACAAATTGATTCCAGTGCCTTGCAGGAAAGGGTCCCATCTAATTCATGGTCCTGGACACAGAAGATCCCTTAGCATATTAATTTCAGCAAAATGTCAAGGAGTACGACAGCTATCATGAACAATGTAGAATAGTTGGGATTGTTACACTCATGGTTAGAAGAATGCCCAGCACGCAGTAGTCACTTGATAAATATTTGTTGAATGAATGAATATATGTTTAGCAATTTTAAATATTTTCATGGCAAACCCAACTATCCCTGAGTATCGTCTGGATACTCAGTTCCTTCCTTTGAGGCTGAGAACAGCGGAAGAACTCCAGTCATCAGCTTTTCCTGTCTGGGGCTTAGATTTCTCAAAGGGGTTCAGTATAGTTGTCATTTTCCTCTAGGTAATAGCCAAGGCCCTGGAGGACAGACATGGCTTTGAATTACAGCACAGAAGGGAGAACAAATGATACTCAACATTCTAGGGTAGCTAAGGTGGTATCTGGCTATTGACCTGAGCTCTAATATGTATAGCAAAGCCAAGACATTAACTTGACCCAGACCAAAGCATCTGAAGAA
>NW_006159692.1:7524062-7569046 GCF_000334495.1 Tupaia belangeri chinensis
CTTTATTTTATTCTCCAATTTCATTCATTGTGGTAAAGTATATATAACATGAAAATTGCCATTTTAAACATTTTAAAATTACAGTTCAGTGGCACTAAGTATATTCACAGTTTTGTGCTACCAATACCACCAACCATCTCCAGAACTCTATTCATCTTCCCAAACTGAAACTACCCACACCAAACTATAGAAAAGACAATTGCAGATCAATACCTCTTATGAACATGGAAGCTGGATTAATCGCTATGGGGTAGAATTTAATCCATAACAGATAGGAAAAATTTTAAAAATACTTTTTAGCACATTAAATCCAACAATATATTAAATGGATCATGACCAAGTAGGTTTATTTCATGAATGCAAAGTTGATTTAACATAGAAAAACCAATCAATACAATACAATGTCAGATAGTGTTAAACCATGTTAACAGAGTTAAAGAGGAATGAAAAATCCAAACTCTTATATGATCATCTCAACAAACACAGAAAAAAAACCTGACAAAGCCCAGCATCTATTTCTGATTAAAAAATTTCTCAGAATACTAGGAATAGAGAGGAACTTTCCTGACACCTAGGAAAAAGCCTATACTTAACATTCCTACTTAATGCTAAAAGGTGAATCCTTTCCCATTATGATTGGAAACAAAGCAAAGTGTTTGCCCTTACCACTTCTGCTCAGCATTGTACTGGAGATTCTTGTCAAGGCAATTAGGAAAAAAAAAGTTACCCAGAGTGGAAATGCAGAATTAAAACTATCCTTACTTACTGATGACACACAGGAGACTCAAGGATTCCATAAAACATCATTGAAGTCATGATATAGAATATACTTTGATAAGAAAGAGATTTTGAAACCAGAAGGCAGATCTCCTGATAATGTGCAGAGGAAGAAAAGCAAACAGACAGACAAACAAAACCAACAAAATCTTGGCCATTTTTTAAAATGACTGAGGCTGAAGATTTAAAAAAACAAGGTGGTATTAAAACATTAGACAATTCAGGTTGACAGGTGGGAGGAGATATATTGGGATAAAAAGCATTCTAAAATTCCTGTGTTGTCTGGTAGGAAGTTAAAACATTAACTTTATACTTTATAAAATCTGCTATGCACATTAAATTGCAATAGAGGTTAATAAAAATAATAGAAATAGAATGCATAATTCTAAACTAATAGAGAAAAATAAATTCAGGCCGAATAAATAGAATGGAAAGTAGAAAAAGAGGAATAAGAAAAGAAAAACACATTTTTAAAAGAAAACACACACACACACACACACACACACACACACACACACACAGAGAGAGAGACACAGATTTAACGATGGTTTGGATGATGGTTTGTCTCCCAAGTTCATATTTGGAATTTGGTCCCCAGTATAATGGCATTGGGAGGTGGTGAGACCTTTAAGACTGAAGTTGGGCAAGTTGCCAACTGGGTGGTTAAGGCAATTGGTTTCCACATGGCTGCCCTTGCGATTTGAGTCCTGGAATGGATGGCTTGAGAAAACATGCTAAGTGCGTGTATGTGTGTGTGTGTGTGTGTGTGTGTATTTGTGTACCCAAAATCCCAATAGAAGGAAAATGGAGGAGGAAGGATTGGGGCAGGATCATTCCCCATGGGTGAGTGCTTCCTCACTTTCTCTCTCTCTCTCTCTGACTCTCTCCAGTGAGCACATATGTTGTCTAGAAAATTTAAAAACAACAACAACAACAACAACAACAACAACAACAAACCCAAAAACAAAATCAAGGAGTAAGAAGGAGGGTGGTGATTGGATCATGGAGGAATTGCTCTTATGAGTGGATTAATGATGTCTTACAAGAACAGCAAGTTCTAGGTCTTATGAGAATAGGTTAGTTTTTGTGACAGTGGGTTCTGTAAAAGGAAGATGGCTGCCCCCGGGTCTCTCTCTGCACAGGCTCACCACCCTCTCTGCTTCTGTCAGTTTTGTTGTAATGGAACCAGCCTGATGTCAGCCTTCCACCCTTGTACTTTCCAGCACCAGAATGGTGAGTTGGATGAACTTGTATTTCTTTATAAATTGTCCAGTCTCAGGTATTTCTGTTAGCAATGCAGTAGTGGTCTAAGATACACACTAAACAACAACAACAAAAAAATAGAATGGCAAGACAGGTGTAAATATATCAATTTTTACAATAAAGTTAAGTTCATTGTTAATTAATAAATAACTTTTTCAAATTAGATAAAAAAAAACCATTATAAGATCACCTAAACCTAAAACCTAGAATAAAAGTAATGAGAATAATTTTTTACCTGATAATTACTAAAAAATATACTCATATTAGACAAAATATATTTTTAAGTCGAAAAGCACTAGTACAAATAAGAAGAATGGAATCTGATAAAATTTGGTCAAAATTTTGCATAGATATTGATAAACCCATACTGTAGTGTGAGACTTTCATAGACCTCTCTCATAATTGTTGAAGTAAGTTAATTAAATAAGCTTAATTGAATAGCTATGTAGAGAGACCTTTGCATGAAACAAAGAAATATTCAAGATTTTAATGTGTGTGTGTGTGTGTGTGTGTGTGTGTGTGTATGTGTATGAACTAGGGGAAGAGAAAATAAATTGGGAAGGAATTGGAGTAGATAAGAGAGACCAGTTACAGAAAGGAATGCAGAAGTCCAAGTAAGAAATGATGGGAAGAAGCAGTGAAAATGAAAGCATGGGGAGTTGAAGGAAAGTTGGATAGTGAAATAAACAGAATTCGGTGTTTGATAGTGTATCACTTGGAGTTTTATCAGGAGACAGAAGTCACAGAGTAATTTAAACTGAGAAAGTTTAAAGTAAAGACAGCATTGATGGGACAGGGAGGTAGTGGTGATATCTGTTGAAGATATTTTGATCAACTGGAGTGGGGAGAAATGTCCACATATTGAAATGTTCACTTTGTAAGCTAAATAATATGATTGAGTGTATAAAAATTAAAAATAAATAAATAAAAGCAAAAATAAAGAATTCTAACTATAATGGAGGAGCACAATACAACACTATTAAAAGTAAATTTAAAGAATACCCTGGGGGGTGGCAGCAGATGGTGTAGTGGTTATGTCACCGGACACCTATGTGGCTGACTGTGGTTTGAGTCCTGGACTGGTGGCTTGAAAATCATGTCTGGCATGAGTGTGTGCGTGTCCAAGACCTCAGGAGGAGAATAGAGGAGAAGGGATTGTGGTGTGGTCATCCCCACTGTGGGGGGTGATTTCTCAGTTTCTCACCGTGTCTGTTTCTCTTCTGTGAGCACATGTGCCTTAAGGCAAAAAAACTCTTAATAAAAAGAAAATACCCTGGGGATGAAGGAAAGTACCTAAAGAAAGAGGAAATCTGGGAGGGGGCCCTCCCCAAGACTGAGGTTGAGACCTCATTGAAAAGGGTGTGGCTACTGCCTACAGCATGGTGGAAAGGAGATGTTGAGGCATCCCTGGGATGGGCCAAGACTGTTCACACAGAGATGGTGTGCTGTGGGTGGGTGGCTGAGCAGAGCCCCACTGGATACTCCCACCTCTCACCTCTACATGTGTATCCCTGATACCATACCACCCAGTGGCACGGGCAATTGGCCAGCAAAAACTCTCTGGCCACAGGAGGAGAGCTCCTTCCTCTTGCAGTGTTCTCTAACCGACAAGGTTTAATATGATCCGAGTTGCAGACAGAAACACTTACAGCTCCATTAAAAATTAAAAAAAAAAAGATTTATTTATTTATTTATTTACATTCAATCACTGTGTATTATTACAACATACAAAGTGAATTTTCCCATCATGAATACACTGAATATTGACTCAGTCAAAGATATTATCATATACATTATAATCAATAGATTTATTTCCATTTTGGGTCCCTTAAATGTTTTGCTTCTTTCTTCTTCCCCTTGATTCCCAACCTTTAGAAGGTTGTGCTGCCCGTCTCCACCTGGGCCTCAAATTCCATCTTATAGTGTGGGATGCCTGGACTCCCTCCAAGAATCTCTCAGGGGGAGCCCTCCCCCATTTCTCACCTTCCTCCTACACTGTCTCCAGTATCCCCATTGCTCTCCATGCTTTTATACCTTACAGCCTTTCAGTTTCTGCCATAGAGTGCCAATATTTGCTATATATTGAATGGGGACATATGATGCCTCTCTTTCATAGTCTGGCTTGCTTCATTTAGCAGTAAATCTTTGGTATTCAATCCACTTTCTATCAAATGCTTTAGTTCCATTTTTGCTGACCAGGAAATAGATGGTGGATTTGGAGCTGAGAGGCATTTAACTGGTAACTGGTATAGATGGGATGCAGGGATGAGGCTTTCAGGAAACTGGCTGAGTCATTGAGAGGACAGCTGGTTGTGTTCATGGAGACGGGATGCTTGAGGAAAAGAAGTTCAGAGCAAAGCAGACGAATGGCATTTCTAAAATGCCAAGTTTAACAATGCGTACAAATGGCCAGTGAGATGACAAGCAGACAGCCAGTCCTTGGGAGCCTGGGAGACTGGAGTGGAGGCAGAGGGAAATGGGTTCTGGCAAACACTATGATGGTAGGTGGAGCCACCAGGAGAATGTGCATGGAGAGAAGACCTTGAAGAACTTTAACTTCTAAAGGTTTAGTAGGAGATGCTGAACAAAAATGGCCAAGGTGGACAGAGGAAAAGAAATAGTAGAGAGCGTGGTATCTCAGGAGACAGCAAGTTCCACTGAAGACGGAATGTTCCACAGTGTCATCTAAGAGAAAGGTTGAATAGGGGTCATCATTGTTGGTGGCCCAGAGTGGTAACTCGTGGCTGGAAGAGTTTCAGTGGAGGTAGAGGCAGAAATTACTGCAAGTTGAGGGATGGGCAGGAGGTGAGGAAACAACCGGTGATAATTTGAGCATGAATTTGCTTTAATAAGTGGAGAAAGGATGAGAGTAACTAGAGAGAGATGTGGAATTGAGATGGAGCTTTATTTTTACTGGAGAAAGGATACATTTTTATGTTGATGAGACTGCAGAGAGGAGGCACATGGAAATTCCATGTTATTATGTGTATGAGCAAAGGAGGAAAGAAACAGCCATGGGACTCACCAGAGCTGGCCGGCAAGGACAGCTTACAGGCTCTCTTGCCAGCTGGGAGGGCTATAAATGTCATTCGGATGCCTTCCAGGAATGAGCCAGGGGACACAGATGGATTTAGTAAGGATGATAGAGGATAATTCTGTTTTTCAGCAAGGTCACATGAAAGTGCATGGTGTGTGTGTGTGTGTGTGTGTGTAAGAGTTGTCAGAAATTAGGTTTCAAACTGAAGTCATTTAAAAAGGTGGGTGTGGATGTGGTGGGCAGAATCAGAGCGAATGACTTACCACTTCACATGGCCTTTGGTGATAGCCTGTGAAGGTCAGAGGATGTGAACACAGTTTGGCTTTCTTGTTCCTTTTTTTCCCCTCATCTTTGGCGACTTCTCAGTGCAGGGTGCTTTGGCCACAGCAAATTCTAGCACTTGGTCACTAGTCTCTACTTACACATAAAGTGTACAACTCTCACTCTCAGCTCTCCAGAATGTCACACGTCTGAAAGCTCCTGGTTCCCTTTGCTTAGAGTGTCTATTTATTGCATTTATAGCTTTGTGGACTTATTTTCCACTTTATCAGGCTGTTAAGGTTTTCCTTCTCTAACTTGATGTGATCAAGCCTTATTCTCTTCCAGGAAGTCAGTGGTTTTCTCCTGACTGCTAGGCTACCCCTCTCCACCTGGGCCTCAAGTTCCTCCTTGTACTGTGAGGTACCTGGACTCTCTCCAAGAATCTCTCAAGGGGAGCCAGTAAGGGAAAGGGAAGTGTGAAGATATTGTGCTTACGAAGTGCTCTGTACGCTTCAGGTTAGGGATGCTGCACAAGTAGAAAGTGTTGACAGTTTGGAATTAACAAGGCATCGGGGATCCATTTAGACCACAGCTGGTATTTTGTATTGCAATGGACAAAAATTGCTGTCAGAGCCAACTTGGGGCTTGTCCATTGCATTTTATTTTGTGCAGGCATGTGTGGGCCTGAGTAGGGGCAGTCTGCTGCATGTCCCTGTGAGGTCGACCACACTGCTGGTGTCAGGGCAAGATTGCCCCGAGGTTCACCACTTCAGGGATCTTTCTAATATTTTGTTTCCAGAAGAGACCATACTGGACAGACCCCAGGACCTGGCATCCCTGCTCCTGCCCTCACGGTGTCTTCCTGGTGCTTGTCCTCCACTCTTTCAGTGATGCTGCCTTCAATTGGTCTGAGCATTTAGTCAAACTGTGCAAATGTGTGTTCCTCCAACAATAATCAGGGGGAATCTGACACCTGCTGGAGCACACGTTTCACTCAATTACCTGAGCTACTTGAAGGAGCCAGGGACTTTCCCAGGAGTCGGGGATCAGAGATGGAATAGCTGTGGCTCCCGTCCTTGGATGGCTCACAGTTCAGCAGAGGAGGTGACTCACAACATTGCAGCAAATGCCCCAAGAGAGGCATGTGCTTGGCGTGATGGGAACATAGGTGAAAGAACAGCAATTCCAGACTGACGAGATAGAATAATGGGATGCGAGGGGAGCTAAGGAAGGTGGTCTAGGCCTGGAAGGATGACTAGGAGTTTACCAGGTGGAGAGAAAAAAAGGGAAAAGGAATTTCAGGCAAAGGGAAAAAAATGGGCAAAGATACAGAGGATGAAGAAGACTCTCATCATATGAGACAGGGCAAACAGGGGTGTTTTGGGAGGGGACTGATTGGAATAACACTAAAGGGAGAGTTTAGTGCCGTGTTCAAATGAAACCTCAATGGCTGAGTCCCTGCCTCTTTGATGGGAGCCTTAGATAGACTCTGAGCAGGGGATGCCAATGAAAGTTGTGGATCCTATCAGATTGGAGAAGGTGAAACTGCAGAAAGTGGGACACAGCTGCAGGGCTACAGCTTACCTGTTGAGGTGCAATCCAGCGGGGTCACTGGGTATGTTTCCCTGGAGTCCTTTGAGGCCCGGTGTTTCTGAAAGTTGTTCCATCTGGATCTCTCTGGGGAAGCTTGGAGTGCTCAGAAGAACCCTGATAGACTCTGCAGCTTTGCAGAAATTCTGCTGTTCAGGGATGCACAGCCTCCTGGCTCCAAGTGGGGACTGTCTAGTGCCTCTAAGCAGGGTGTGGCTGGTCTAGACATGAGGGGCAGGTGAGACTCTGAGTGGCCATGGGGTCTGGCCAGGCCCCTCTAAGAACCTTCAGGTGAGTGCGTGATTCGCAGAAAAACATCTTTATAGTTTCATGGATTTCAAAGCTGCTTTCAAATGTTAATGTCATCAGCTTTCCTTGCTCTATTTGCTTTAGACGCTCATGACCAACTTAAATCAGTAGTGGCCAAACGCTCTCTTTTTGGCTGTGACCAGAGAGTGTGCGTGGAATTTACATAATTCGTACAAGGTGAGGTCATGGCCTTTGCCAAATGATGAGTGTTTCTTCCTGGAACCCCTTCAGATGGAAACATCCTATTCTCTTCCATCCATGGTATATCTACAAAACTTAAAAGCTGGTGACCCCAGAGACACCAGATGGTCCTGAAATGGCAGTACTAGGGCCCCTGCTGTTTCTGCGTGGGTGTAGAGTTTCTTGGTGGTGGGGGCAGCAGGCAAGACAGGAAGGGTGATGCTTCCACCTGGGCTGTGCTCTGCCTCCCCTCACTCTATGGATCATCAGAAGTTCTCTTTGTCCAGTGGAAAATGAAAGTCCCAGTTAATCAAGAAGTTTCTGGTTTAATTGTGATCCATATAACACTTGGGAGGCACTTTTAGGGAAGGAAACTTCACTTTTCTCACAAGTCACTTGGATTTGGTCCCTGAGGTACCCAGCAAGGTACTGCCTGCCCCACCTAGTCCAACATGGAGAGTCAGGCCACCTGTTCCAAGCCTAGCATTTACTTACCTTCCTCTTATAGGATTAAGCACATGGTCACCTCTGGTTGGTGATGGCTTTGTCATCACCTTAAAGATGAAGTCTGTGTGCCTTCATGTGCAGGTCGTCATTTGCAAAGTCCTGGATTCGAGAGAAGCTCATGGTCTAGGAAGAGGCACTTGAACAGCAGCAACCAGGCAAAGAGTGGGGCCCAGACTGGCACTTGCTCTCAAGGGCGGCTTGCAAGGCAATGGCATGAGAGGCCGTAGACAAGGGTGCAGGACAGCTGCCTTTATTCTCCCTAAATCCCTGGGCTGGATGCAATGTAACAGCCTCTCTACAGGCTGTGGTCATGCCTCAATAGGCCACGAGCCTGAGCTCTATCGTAGTTCATGGTTTGTTCCCATTTCCCTCCTCCTCAGGAAGGACAGAGGGTGTCTGGCCACTTCTCAGAGAAGTTGTGCTCATCATTAGCAATGTCAAGCCTTAATCTTAAAAGTGCTTTGCAAAAAAGGTACCAGACAAATTGCACACAGTATTTCCAGCCACACACATTTACTTTCCTATTTGTCTCAACATCCTGGCTCCTTTTCTTTGAGATAAGCATAAGGAACCCAGAAAGACACATAAATTATCTGGTTCTTTTATTACTCTGCTTCTCATAGTAGGCCACATTGTGTGATCTGACCATATCTTTCCTAGGAAATTTATGTTGTGGCCATAATAATTCCTCCTAACAGAAACAGCCCGTGGCAGGGGTTTATTAAGAGAGTATTTATGGCTAATCAAGCTGCCACAACATACTTTTCACCCCTAGGATGCCAAAAAACAGATGTGCTTGGGGACCAGCAGCAGAGAAGGGGTAGGATGGATGTGAAGGCAGGAGACCCACCTGGGGTCTGGGTGACTTCAGTACTAACAACGTTGTAACTAGTCAAGACACTAACCTTGAGACTGAAGTTTTGTCGACCAGAAAATGGATGGCTTGATTAGATGACCTTCATGCTCTGTGATTTGTGAATCTGAAGGTAGAGAAGCTGTTTGCACAGGGATGTGATGTGCGTTGTACATCCCAGTGCCGTGAGACATCTGCCCCCCATTCCCTAGTCGTAAAGGTGACGGATGGTTTGACTTGGTGTGGCAGAGAAGTCCAAAAGTAAAAATAGATTAGACAATCCAAATAATCATGTCCAACACATTGTGTGTGTGTGTGTGTGTGTGTGTGTGTGCAAATGTGTGTGTGAGCTCCCAGTTTCTGCCCCTTATCCACACCGAGAACATCATTAGTTAAAAACGCAGAGTGACCTCAGCAGAGGCCATCTGTTAGCAAGAAAGTGCTCATCATTCATCACCTCCCTTAAGTGTGTTTGCTTCCACAGTGGGGAGACCAACAACGGTTTTCCTGCTCAGAGATCCCTTCCTATCTTCCAATCTCAATCCCCCCCACCCCCCAAATAAATAACTACAGTCAGGAAGAAATTACTCTCACAATTAGGAATGACATGTCCTTCCTGGAAAACATTTTAGCACCAAAAAGCAAGGTGCTGCCCTCACCCTTTCTGAAGTACAGGGTAATTTAGACCCCAGGGAAATCAACTCCAGTTGACCTGACCCTCCCCACTCCATGCGTTTACCCAGAGAAGTAACAAAGTTCTGTTTTCTCAGTAAGTCTGCCACATCCAGCACTGGTGAGATACCCCAGGGGAGCCTGAGGGCTCATGCTATTCCATCAGTTATGAACAGACAAGAGTAAATGCGTGGTCACCTCTGGTTGGTAATGGCTTTGTCACTATCACCTTGAAAATGTGGTCTATTTGCCATCAAGTGCAGGTTGTTGTAATTTTGGAATTATTTAAGATATGATTCTGATCCTGAAGGTGTTTGCTGATTGAGAAACTTCCTCTTTGAGGGAAAAATATTTGTAGAATTATTGATTACTGTCATTACTAGGAGGTGCTCCTTGACTATGCCAAGAATAGGGATGAGGGAGTCTGCACTCTTGGCTTAGTGGTCTGACATTGGTTCCCACTGTGTGGTCTCACCCAAATTCCTATGGTCCCCATGAGATTTACCTTACCTTGATTTTCAAGGATCAAACAACCATTTGGAAAAAATAATACTTACCAGACAGCTGCCAGAAAATCCATCTGCTAATATCAGCTGGATGCACGGTTGGCCTTCAGCTACCAGGATCTTTGCTCTGTTGACAAGACCAGAAAAAAGTCCCAAATGTGTTTTCTCATTCTTTACTTTTTCTTTTTGTAGAGATTTTTTTTTTTTGAGAGATTTTCACTGTAGCGCACATGCGCTCGCCAGAGAGAGACATAGAGACAGAAAGCGAGAAATCACTCCCCAGGGGAGATGGTCACGCCGCAATCCCTTCTCCTCCATTCTCCTCTTGGGATCTTGGGCATGCATGCACACGCGCCCGGCATGAGTTTTAAGCCACCGGGTCTGGGACACGAACCGCGGTCGACTACGTGGGAGTCCAGCGACATAGCCATTACGCTAACTGCTGGTTCCCTTTTTGTAGAGATTTTTGACTTACGGTGTGTGTACTTATGAGAAAGAGAGAGGGAGGGAGGGAGGGAGAATGGTGTGATGGCTACGTTATAATCCCTTCTCTTCCATTCTTCTCCTACCAGGATCTTGAGCACTCATGCACACATGCCCGGCATGAGTTTCAAGCCACTGGGTCCAGTACTTGAACTGTGGTCAGCTAGGTAACTGCTATGCCATCTGCTGCCCCCCCCCCCATTATTTTCTAATAATGATGTGAGGAATAGCATTTGGAATACTTTATAAAAAGAGTCCAAAGCTATTGGAGAGGTTAATTAGTAACATCCAGCTTCACCCAGTGAATCTAAGGCAAAGTTTCTCAGTATGAAATTAAAGTATGTATAACCAGACCCTAATTAATTTGATGAATGGAGCCTATATGTAATGGTTGGGTGTTCAAATATTTTATTTTTCTGAGGTTTATTTGTTTGTTTCTTCAGAGAGAGAGAGAAAAAAAGGAAGAGGAGGGAGGGAGGGAGGGAGAGAGAGAGAGAGAGAGAGAGAGAGAGAGAGAGAGACAGAGCGAGAGCGAGCCCCCTTAAAAAGATCCTCATGCCACAATCCACCACAGCCTCAGCTAGCCAGGATCACAGACATGAGTGTGTGCTCTGTATTTACAGGGATACCTTTAAATGCGAACCTGGGACTTCCTCATGTGGTGTCAGTACTGCAGAGTATTGTGTCACTGCTGCACCACCATGACTGTCAGAGGTTTTGTATGCTGCGAAGTCCATATGACTATGACTAATGATGATAATGATGCTACTGTTAAATAGCTGTCAGTTACTAAACTATGTCATTGATCAGGTATTGTGCTAAACACTTCATACATAGGACCTACTGCAAAACTTCCAACAATTCTAAAAGATAGACACTGATTTCTCTAGAGAGACTTGGAAGTTAAGCCATTGACTTAAGCTAAAGTGCCTTCGAGTATCAGAACTGAGGATTGAACCCAGCTACCTGAGCCCTGCACCTGTGCTACTTTGTACTCTGCACCCATCTACTCAGTCTTGCCCATGGAGACTGATGATATATAAAACAGGTTTCCTAAAACACTAGAGGCGTACCCGTTCTTTATTGTTTCAATTCAAAATATCTTTAAAAGCTACTATACTTCTTTGCACCTTTATTTTTAACAACTTTCTGGATATATTAGCCACATATACAATTTAGCCATTTAAAAAGTCCATCTAATGATTTGGTATATTCACAGGGTTATGCAGCCATCATCATAATCTAATTTTAGAACATTTTTGCCATCCTCCAAAGAAATCAGTTACTCCTAATCTTCCCTGTTCCCACCTGCTAGGCACTGCTAATCTACTGTCTGTCTCCATAGATTTCCTTCTTCTGGACATTTATGTCAATGAATAATGAATCATGTGGTCTTTAGGCCTGGCCTCTTCCACTTGGCATTATGTTTTCGAGGTTCATTAATTTTGTACATGTGTCAGTACTTCATTTCTTTTTCACTGCCAAATAAGATTCCATTGTATGGATAAATCATACCACACTTTATTTATCCACTCAACAGCTGATGGACATTGAAATTGTTCCCCCATTTTGACTATTATTAATAGTGCTGCCATGAACATCTTTGTACAAGTTTTTGTGTGGACATACGCTTTTATTTCTCTTGGGATATACACATAGAAGTGCCTAGTGCTTAACTGTTTGGAGAACTGCCAAAATGTTTTCCAAAGTGGCCGCACCATTTTATATTTCAACTGACAGTATTTGAGAGCTCCAATTCCTCCACAACACTTGATGTTGATGGTCTTTTTGATTACAGTGATTCCATTGGTGTAAAGTGGTATCTCATTGATTTGCATTCCCCTAATGATGAATTATGTTGAGCACTTCTTTATATGGCCATTTGCACATCTTCAGTGTAGAAATGTCTGTTCAGATTGTTTGCTCATTTTAGTTGGTTTGTCTTTTTAAAATTTTATTTTAGCGGGAGAGAGAGAGAGAGAGAGAGAGAGACCTTCAAGAGCTCACTACATCATGATCCTTCCCCCAGCTTTCCCGCCAGCCAGAATCATGGGTGCATGCAAGTGTGCCTAGCTTATTTAGGATGAGAGGATCATAATCTGGGCCTTCCCTATGGCTTCAGTACTGCACAGTGACACCTCACTGACTGTTCTACTGTAGCTGGGATGGTTTGTCTTTTTATTATTTATTCATCAGAGCACATTTTATATTTGAGATATAAGTCTTTTATCAAATATACAATTTCAAACTATCTCTCATTATGGGGTAGTAGTTTCACAGTTTTGGTTGTTATCTGTTGAAGTACGAAGTTGTAAAATGTCCATTAAGTCCTATTTTTAACTTTTGTTACTTGTGCTTTTGGTGTTGTATTTAAGTTACCATTGCTTTACCCAAGGGTATGAAGATGTACTTCTAAGTTTTCTTCTAAGAGGTTTATAATTTAGCTCTTATAGTTAAGCCTATGACCTTTAGTATGGTGTGAAGTTGGGTTCTGTTTCCATTCATGTGAATTGAATGGCCAGTTGTCTGAGCATAATTTGTTGAAAAGACTATTCTTTCTCTAACTAAATCGTCTTGGCACTTTTGTTGGAAATCAATTGACCATAAATATAAGGGCTTAGTTTTATACTCCAGTTCTATTTAATTGATCTGTGTGTCTGTGCTTTTATGAGTACCATACTACCATGAAATCAGGAGGTGTGAGTCTTCCAAATTTAGGTTTGTCAAGATTGTTTTGACTTTTCTGGGTCACTAGCATTTCCACACAAATTTTTAGCTTGTTGATTTCTGAAAAAAAAAATAATGAAACAAAACAAAAAATCCCCCAAAAAACCCCAAACAACAACAACAAAAAAACCCAACTGGTATTTTGATAGATATTGCCTTTAATCTGTAGATTAATTTGAAGGTACTGCCATATTCCAACAGGATTTTCTACTGCACTAACATGGGTTGTTTCTCAGTTTATTTGTGTCTTGTATTTCTTTTGGTAATATTTGGCAGTTTTGAATGCACAAGACTTACACTTCATTTATTAAATTTATTCTTAAGTATTTTATTTCTTTCAATATAATTGTAAATAGAATTTAAAAAATTCATTTTGCATCATTCATAGTTTATGTATATTATATTCTGTAATCTTGATCAACTCATTTATTAGATCTGATCATTTTTGAATGTATTCTTAGTTTCACTTATTTTATTCTGATCTAAGCACCTTTTATTTCTTTATCTGATTGCCTTGGTAAGAATTCAGTACAATGCTATATAGAAGTGGTGAGATTGCATATCCCTGTCTTGTTTCCTGAACTTAAGTTTCTCACCATTAACTGTAATGTTAGATGTGGGATTTTCATAGAGAAACTTTATCAAGTTGAAAAAGTTCCTTTCTATTCCTAATTTATTAAGTCTTTTATTTTTTCTATCATAAAAGGTGTTGGATTTCTCAAGTGCCTTTCCTGTGTCTATTAAGATTACTGTGTGGTTTGTGTCTTTATTTTATAAATCTGGATTACTCTATGAATTGATATTTAGGTATTGAATGAGTCTGCATTCCCTGAATAAATCCCACTTAGTCATGGTGGCTAATCCTTTTTATATATGTTTGCCAGATTTGGTTTGCTATTATTTTGTTCAGGATTTGTGTGCCTATATTTATAAGCGCTATTTGTATATAGTTTTCTTTTCTCTGTGATGTCTTTGTCTGGTTTTAATATCAGGGTAATACTGGTCTCAGAAAGTATGCTGAAGTATTCTCTTCTATTTGGAAGAATTTGAGAGGTATTAGTGTTAATTTTTCTTTGGTATTTGATAGAATTCACCAGTGAAGACATCTGGGCTTGAGCTTATCTTTGTGAATAGTTTGAGTTATTGATTCAATTTCTATTTTTTTGAGTCTATTCATATTACATTTTTTTTTTCTTGAGTTAGTCTCAGAAGTGTGTGTGTTTCTAGGCATTGGTCCATTTTGTCTAGGTTTTCTAATTTGATGTCATACAATTGTACATAGAATTCCCTTATGAACATTTCTATTTCTGTAATATCAGTAGTGATGTCCTTCATAACTTCTTTTCTCTTCTTCTTTTTTTTTTTGGAGAGATTTTCGCTATAGGGCACGTGTGCTCACCAGACAGACAGAGAGAGACAGAGAGACAAAGCGAGAAATCACCCCCCAGGGGGGATGGTCACGCCGCAATCCCTTCTCCTCCATTCTCCTCTCGGGATCTTGGGCACGCACGCACACGCGCCCGGCGTGAGTTTTAAGCCACCGGAACCACGGTCGACTGCGTGGGAATCTAGCGACATAGGCATTATGCTAACTGCTGGTTCCCCATAACTTCTGATTTAGTTATTTAAATCTTTCTTTTTTATTTGTCAATCTAGCTAAAAATTTGTCTATGTTGTTGATCTTTTCAAAGTACCAATTCTTGTTTCACCGATTTTCTGTTTTACTCTTTTATTCTTTATTTTATTTATTTCTTTTAAAATTTTTTTGTTTCCTACCTTCTCTTTTCTTCTGAGTTTAGTTTCTCTTCTTTTTCTAGTTTCTTAAGGTAGAATGTTAGTTTAACGAATCGAGATCTAAGTGACTATACTTCTTCAACGTATAGTCACTTAGAGCTATACTTCCCTTCTCCCAAGCATCACTTTAGCTCTATCTTGTAAGTTTTATAAAATGTATTTTATTTGCATTTATCTCAAGTATTTTCTTACTGCTCTTGTGATTTCTTACTTGGTCCATTGAATATTTAATATGTTATATGATTTTCACATATTTGTGAATTTTCCAAGTTTTCTATGTTACTGATTTTTAATTTCACATAATTGTAGTTAGAAAAATACTTTGTGTAGATTTTAGTTTAGTTTTTTATTGTGCACTTTATTCATTATTATTATTTATACATCCAATTGCTATACATCATTTAGATTGTACAGAGACTTTACCCAGCATGTTATGCATCTCAGTCCAGTTGAGAATACTAGACACATCCTCTTCATCAGATAACAACCTATCCATGTCCCACAAATATCCTATCTCTCTATATTTCCCCCCTAATTTCCTTTTCTGCACTCTTACCCTCCCACACTCTCCTTCCACTTTGTCTCTAGTGTCCATAACAATTTTGAATGGTTTTATATCTTCCAGTCTTTCAGCCTCTACCATAAAATGCACCTAGTCTGTATATGTTAGGTCAAGACATACAATGTCTCTCTTTCATAGCCTGACTTGCTTCACTCAGTAGCAAATCTTCCATATTCGCCCACTTCGTGTAGATTTTAAATCCCTTTAACTTTACTGACCCTGTATTGGAGGCCTAATAAATACTGAAGAATGTTCCATGTGCATGTGACAGAAATGTTGGGTGAATTGTTCTATAGATGTTTAGTTGGTTTATGGTATTTTCTAGTCTTCTATATGTTTTTTAAAAAATATGCCTAGTTAACCTACTCTTTACTGAAAGGGTGGTGTTGATATTTCCAACTGTTATCAGGTTGTCAATTTACCCTTTTATATTGTCAGCTTTTAAAAAAATTATTCATTTTATTTTAATTTACATTTAATCACATATATTTTTACAGTGTATGACATTACTTTTTGCAGCACGATTACCATGCATATCAATCAAGACAAAGACATTATTATATACATTATCATCAGAAAATAGTTTTTCATTTTTTGGTCAATTAAATGTATTTTTTTCTTTCTCTGTTCCCCTCCCTCCCTCCCTCTATTACCTACCCCCATACTACCCCTATCCTAACCATCTCTAGTATCTACAGTTGCCTTCCCTACTAATGTACAATCCAGACTTTCAGTTTCTGCTATTGAGCACAGACGTTTGATATATATTGAGTAAGGACATAAAAAGTCTGTCTTTCATAGTCTAGCTTGCTTTGCTTAGCATTAAGTCTTCCATTTTACTTTGTATCAAATGTAAGGGTCTCATTTTTTTTTTTTAATGGCTGAGTAGTATTCCATAGAGTGCATATGCCACATTATTTCAATCCAATCATCTATTTTGGGACATTTGGGTTGATTTCACGTCCTAGAAATTGTAAATAATGCTGTAATAAACATAGATGTGCAAATGTTTTTATGACTATAGGTTTTTCTAGCCTTTGGGTAAATATCTAAGAGTGCAATTACTAGGTCATATGGTGGTTCTTTTTGTAAATTTCTAAGGAATCTCCATATTGTTCTCCGAAGTGGTTGTACTAATTTGCATTCCCACCAACAGTGTAGGAGATTCCCTTTTCACCACATCCTTGCCAGCACTTATCATTATTTATTTTAGCCCTTCTGACTGGGGTTAAGTGATATCTCATTGTGGTTTTAATTTGCATTTCCCTAATAATAGGAAATGTCAAGCATATTTTCGTATGCTTTTTGGCCGTTCATATGTCTTCTTCAGAGAATTGTCTGTTCAGCTCATTTCCCCATCTTTTAATTAGATTGGTTATTTATTTATTTATTTTGAGGGTAAGTTGGTTGAGTTCTCTGTATATTCTGGTTCTCAGTCCATTATCTGTGGTATAGTTTGCAAATATATTCTCCCACTCTGAGGGTTTTCTTCTAATTCTACTTATTGTTTCTTTTGCTGTGCAGAAGCTTCTCAGTTTAATGTAGTCCAATTTGCCTGTGCTTTGGGGGGGGGGGTCTTTTTAAAGAAATCTTTGTCTACTCCAAGATCTGTAAGAGTTTTGCCTGTGTTTTAATGAGTATTTTCATTGTTTGAGTTTTATGGTTAGATCTGCAATCCATTTTGAGTTGACTTTTTTTAGTGGTGAGGGATAGTAGTCCAGTTTCATTCTTTTGCAGGTAGATATCCAGTTCTACCAGCATCATTTGCTGAAGAGATTTTTTTCCCCACTGGACTGTCTTGTGTACTTTGTCAAGGATCATTTGGCTATATGTTTTGGGGTTTACTTGCAGTTCTCAATTCTATTCCATTGGTCTACCTGTCTGTTTCTGTGTCAATAGCTGTTTTTAATTATCACAGCTTTGTAATATGTTTTGAGGTCAGAAAGTGAGATGCCTCCTACTTTATTCCCCTTGGACAGTATTGCTTTGACAATATGGGCCTTTTATAATTCCAGACAAATTTTATAATTTTTTTTCTGTTTCTGTGAAGAATATTTCTGGTAGTTTGTTTGGTATTGCATTAAATTTGTAAATGGGATTTCTTTCTTCAATTCTGTCTCAGTTTGTCCATTGTTGATGTATAAAAATGCTATAGATTTTTCTATATTGATTTTGTATCCTGCTACTTTACTATATTCATTTACCACTTCCAGGAGTTTTTTTTTTTTTGGGATTCTTTTGGATTTTCTATGTATAGCATCATATTATCTGCATATAGAGATAATTCACTTCTTCTTTTCCCATTTGGATGCCTTTTATTTTACTCTCTTGTCTAATTGCATTGACAAGAACTTCCAGTACTATATTAAAAAAGAGTAAAGAAAGTGGGAAGCCTTGTATTGTTCCAATTTTTAGTGGAAAAGCTCTCAGCTCTTCCCCATTAAGCTTTCATTTATTTCCCCATGGTGTTATCTATTAATTTTTCATAGACAGCTTTTATTGTGCTGAGGAATGTCCTCTCTATGTTGATTTTTCTGAGAGTCTTAATCATGAAGGGATGTTGTATTTTATTGAATGCTTTTTCTGCGTCAATTAATATAATATAGATGTAAATACCAGATACAGTGTGTGTGAAGGAGGAGGGTCTGAGGAAGGATATTTAGAAGAAAAATAGGGAGGCAGAGCATTAATGGCACAAAGAAATGTAGTATTATCTGTTGAATATATTTTGTAGTTTTATCAACTCTACTAGGGAGAAATGTTCACCTGTTGAAATATCCATTTTGTAAGCCAAATAATAATGTGATTGAATGTATCAAAGAAAATGAAATAAAAAATCATATGATTTTAATCTTTCATTTTGTTAATGTGATGCATTATATTTATTGTTTTGTGTATGTTGAACCACCCTTGTGTCTCCGGAATAAAGCCTACTTGGTCATAGAATATAAGATTTTTAACATGTTGTTGAATACAATTTGCTAGTATCTTGTTGTGAATTTTTGCATATGTATCCATCAGGGACATTGGCCTCAAGTTTTCTTTTTTTGTAATGTCCTCGTCTGGTTTTGGAATTAAGATAATGGAGGGTTCATAGAATGAATTTGGGAGGGTTCCTACCTTTTGAATTTTTAGAAATATCCTAAGGAGAATTGGGGTTAGTTTATCTCTAAAAATTTAATAAAATTTAGAAGTAAAGCCATTGGGACCTGGGCCTTTTCTTGTTGGGAGACTATTATTGATTCAATCTCATTGCTTGTTATGGGTCCATTCAGACATTCTATTTCTTTCTGGTTCAATCTTGGTAAGTTATATGTGTCCAGAAATTTGTCCATCTTATCTAGGTTTTCTTGTTTGTTGGCATATAGTTGCTTATAGTATTCTTTGATAATATTGTCTATTTCTGGTATGTCTATTATAATAACACTTGTTTCATGGCTAATGTAATTTATCTGGTTCCTTTTTTTAAATAAAATAATTATTTTATTTAACTTTATTTATTTGTTTTTAAATTTGACAAGAGAGGGGGAAGAAAGGAGAGAGAGAGAGAGAGAGAGAGGGAGAGAGAGAGAGAGAGAGAGAGAGAGAGAGAGAGAGAGAGAGAGAGAGAGAGAGAGAGAGAGAGAGAGAGAGAGAAAGCCACAGGTCCAGGACTTGAACCACAGTCTGCCATGTGGGAGTCCTGTACCCTTAACTACCACACCACTTGCTGGTCCCTTTGTTCTTGATTAATCTAGGTAATGGTTTGTCAATTTTACTTATCTTCTCAAAGATCCAGCTTTTGGTTACATTAATTTTCTGTACAGTTCTTTTATTCTCTGTTTCATCAGTTTTAGCTTGAATTTTTATTATTTCTTTTCTCCTGGATTTTTTTTTTGTTGTTGTTGTTGTTGTCGTTGTTGTTTTTCCAGTTCCCTCAGTTGTGTTGTTAGGGTGTTTATTTGTCACCTTTCTGCCTTTTTCTTGTGGGTCCTAATTGCTATGCTTTTGCTGTGTCCCATAGGTTATAAACAAGTGTTTGTTGATTATCTTTGCTTTCTATGAACCTTCTGATTTTAGTCTTAATTTGTTATATAGTTGTAAAGTTATTCAGAAGTAGGTTGTTTAGTTTCCATGTGTTTGTAAATTTTTGAGGACTCTTTCTGTAGTTGATTTCAAGTTTGATTCCATCATGGTTGAAAAAGATTCTCGATATAGTTTCTTTTTTTTTATATTATTTATTTTGCATTCATTCACTGAATATCATCACAGCATACAAAATGTAGTATATTCTCCCACCCCCATTTCTCACCGTCTGCCATAGCCCATCCTCCTTCAACTCTATCTCTGGCATCTGCAGTTGCTTTCCATTTCTTTTTTTCTCCCATATTTTATTGGTTAACAAAATATCTTAATTGATATAACTACTTTCAATAGCAAGTTCAGATGATATCTAAATATCTTTGAACAAATATTTGACTTCAGGCATGAAACTGTGAGTAGAATGAATATACTATAAAATAGCATCTAGCTGAGACTATATAGCTTACTGTGGTCATTAAACAGGTATTTTTTAATATGTTTTTTAATTTTAAGAAAGGCTAGCTTTAATAAATCAAAATTTAAAAATGTTAAGATAACTTTGCTTAAGATGTAAAGCCAGGAAGCAGGTTAGGATTCTATTCAAATAGTAGTTACCTGGATCTGTTGACAATTCAAGAGAAGGAAAAAAATTATTATTTTTTTTTTTTGGAGAGATTTTTCACTGTAGGGCGCGTGCGCTCGCCAGACAGACAGAGAGAGACATAGAGACAGAAAGCGAGAAATCACCCCCCAGGGGGGATGGTCACGCCGCAATCCCTTCTCCTCCATTCTCCTCTCGGGATCTTGGGCACGCACGCACACGCGCCCGGCGTGAGTTTTAAGCCACCGGGTCCGGGACACGAACCACGATCGACTACGTGGGAGTCCAGCGACATAGCCATTATGCTAACTGCTGGTTCCCAAGAGAAGGAAAAAAATTCTTATCTCTGGACTATAAAGCATAGAAAAAGATCAGTATTGTTTTAGTCAAAAGCCATGAAATTCTATTTAATCAGTTCAGTCCCATGTATTTAATCTACTGTTGTGGTCCAAGCTTTCCATTTAAATTATGGAAGATAATATTCAACTCTGGACTTGTCCCTACCATTTTGGATATAGTTTCAATACATTTGAATTTGTAAAGGCTTGTTTTGTGTCCTATTATGTGGTCAATCTTCGAAAATGTCTCATGTGGGGGGGAGGAAAATGTGTATTTTGTGGTAGTTGGGGGAAATACTCTGTAGATGTCTGTCAAGTCCATTTCATGTATGGCATCATTTAGATCTTGTATCTCTTTGCTTATTTTTTGTCTAGATGATCTGTGCAGGGGAGACTGTGGGGTGTGCAGATCCCCTACAATTATTGTATTGCAGTCTGTCTCTCCTTTGAGCTCTAACAGCCTCTCTTCGATATATTTAGGTGCTCCAACGTTGGGTGCATAGATATTTACAAGTGTTACTACTTGGTGGATAAGTCCTTTTAGTACTATATAATGATGTCTTTCTTTGTCTCTTCTTACGCCTTTCATCTTAAAGTCTATTTTGTCTGATATGAGTATTGTAACTCCAGCATTTTTCTTTTTTTTGGTTTCCATTTGCATGGAATATCTCTCTACAGCTCTTTCACTTTCAGTCTATATATGTCCTTATTTGTGAGGTTTGTTTCTTGTAAACAGCATATAGATAACTTCTGTTTTTGTATCTATTCAACCAGTCTGTGTCTTTTTTTTCCCAGTCTGTGTCTTTTAATAGGAGAATTTAATTCCTTAGCACTCAGTGTTGTTATCAATACTTGCAGACCTATCCCTGTCATTGTTAGTCATTTTTCTCAGTTGTTTTTGTTCTCTTATTTCTGTTTATCTCTCTTTAATTATCCCATTACAATACTCCTTTCAGTACTTCCTGTAGAGCAGTCTAGTATTCTTTTAGGTTTTGTTACCTGAGAATACTTTTGTTTTCCCATTTAGTATTGGTGAAATCTTTTAGTTTTTGCTATCTAAGAGTATTTTTATCTGTTCTTCCCATTAGAAGGATAATCTTGCTGGATATAATATTCTTGGTTGAAATTTTTTTCTTTCAGTGTTTTGAATATATCTTTCCATTCTTTCCTTGCCTGCATTGTTTCAGTTGAGAGATCTGATGTTAGCCTAATGGGTTAACCTTTATAAATAACTTGGTGTTTCTCCCTTGCCACTTTTAGAATATTGTCTTTGTCTTTATTTTTTACCAATCTGGCTATGATGTGCTGGGGGAAGGATCTTTTTGTGTTAATTCTTTTTGGGGTCCTTTTTATTTCTAGGGTATGAATTTCTCTGAATTTGGAAAATTTTCAGATAGTATTATGAAAGAGGTTTTCTATGCCTTTAGCAGATTGTTCACCTTTTGGAATACCCATTATATGGATATTTGGGTATTTCATGGTGTCTAGAATTTCCCATATGTTGTCTTCATTTTTTGGGAGTTGTTCTTTTCATTCTTTTTGATGATTTGACCTATATTGGAGACATTGTCTTCAAGGTCAGAAAGTCTTTCTTCTGTATGGTCAATCTGCTGTTAATGCTTTCTAGGAAGATTTTAATTTCTTGTATTTTTCATTTTTAGAAGTTTTTTTAAACTCTTTTTTAAGGTGTCTATTTCTTTATGTAATTCCTCTTTTGCATCCTGAAATGATTTTCTCATTTCCTGGAACTGGTTGTTTTCTTTTGCATCTCACTGAGTTTTGCCACTGTGAATATTTGGAATTCTGTGTATTCCTCTGTGCTATCCATTGTTGGTGAGGGGCTACTACACTCATTTGAGGGAGAGTTACTGCCTTGTTTTCTCATGTTTCTTTGGGATCTTTCTGGGTTTTTGTTATCTGTTGCAGTATTCCCTTTTTTCTATTTATTGAAGTAGATTCTATAATATTGGAAGAGGAAATTTCACCCTTAGTTCCCAGGTGTGTTCCTATTGCAGGGCTGTGTCTCCAGTTACAGGTAACTTCAGGTGCTTGGCTACTCTACCAAGTGTTCGGCTCTCAATGAGGTGATAGCAAGCTAAAGAGATATAACTTACTGAAGAGGATCAAGTTGTGCACTGCACACTGAACAGTGTGCGGGATGGCGTACCAGAAGTTCCAAAGTTACTCCCAGGCTCCAGAGTGGACTCATGAGAGGAGGCCTGAGCAGGTCATGCTCAAGTCTCCCAGTGGGCAGGGTGAGCCCACGCCACTGGAGTGCTAGGCGATGGAGCGGCGAAAGTTCCGAAGTTACTCCTAGGCTTTGAGGGCGGACTCACAAGAAGAGGCCCGCCAAGAATTTTGTCAGCTTTTGAATCATCTGTGTTGGGGCTCTGTTGTTAGGTGCCTATTTATAATTGTCATGTTATCCTGATGGACTGACCCTTTTATCTTCACAGAATTTCTCTCTTATATCCAATGGTGCTTTTTTCCCTGTTAAAGTCTACCTAGTCTGATGTTAGTATATGTTGATATGTTGTAGTTTGCATGGCATAACTTTTTATATCTTTTTTATTTTTTTATTTTTTTTGCTATAGGGCACATGCGCTCACCAGAAAGAGAGAGACAGAGAGACAGAATGCAAGAAATCACCCCCCAGGGGGGATGGCCACACTGCAATCTCTTCTCCTCCATTCTCCTCTCGAGATCTTGGGCATGCATGCACATGCACCTGGCATGAGTTTAAGCCACTGGGTCCGGGACTTGAACTGTGGTTGACTATATGGGAGTCCAGCAACATAGCCATTATGCCAATTGCTGGTCCTTCCTTTCACTTTTATTTGTATCTTTGAGTCTAACATATCTCCTATATCAACATATAGATAGATCTTGCTTTTCATTTAGTCTTATAATCCCTGATTTCTACTTCTTTTTTTTTTTTTTTTGGAGAGGTTTTTGCTGTAGGGTGCATGAGCTCGCCAGAAAGACAGAGAGAGACAGAGAGACAGAAAGGGAGAAATCAACCCCCAGGGGGGATGGCCACGCTGCATGCTTTCTCCTCCATTCTCCTCTTGGGATCTTGGGCACGCACGCACATGCGCCCAGTGTGAGTTTAAGCCACCATGTCCGGGACTCAAACCACAGTCGACTACATGGGAGTCCAGCGACGTAGCTGTTGCACCAACTGCTGGTTCCAATAATCCCTGATTTTTATGTTTACATTTAATGTTATTATTGACAAAGTTAAATTTATACCTGACATTTTACTTTTTGTTTTCTGTCATATAGTAAAAAAAAGTTTCATTTTTTTCTCCCTGTTTCTTCTTCACTGCTTTCTTTTGCATTACATAAGTATTTCCTACCATGACATAATTTCTTTAGTGATTTTTAAAATCATGATTGTTTTATTTTCTTAGTGGTTGCTACAGTGCTTATAATATGTATCTTAATTTCTCAGAATTTAATTCAGATTTAAGTGCCAGCTAATGATAATGGAACACTTTGCAAGTTTAGACTCACGTGGAAAGGTCTTAGGTTTGTGTCCCAAGGCCTTCCTGTGCATGTTGGGTGTGAGCATGTGTGCCCTGATCCAGGGTGGCTGAGGTGGGGGGTGGACTGTGATGTGACCTGTTGGGATCTCTTTCTGTCTGTCTCATAGAAGAACTGAGTTAATAAACTACAAAAAAAATTATTTTGAATTTAAAGTAACTTAGTTTCAGTAAGATAGAGAAACTTTACTCTTACATAACTCTTTTCTCTCTTATTTCTTCTATTATTGTTATACAATTATATCTATATGTTATAAACATGATGATGTACAGTAATGATATATGGTATTATTACTTTATACAATTTCGTATATTTTAAAGAAGCTGAGAAGAGAAAATAAAGCAAGTATATACTTGTAGAGTTCCTTTTATTAACCTTCATAATTGTCCTTTCCAATTCTATTCTATTTCCCTGCAATGTAGAGATTTTGAGGTTTCTCCTCTGACGTGCAGCCTTGGGAGGGCGAACAGTCTCCCTGACAACTAGAGATGTCTGTGGTTTAGCTGGCTGCTCTTCGACTTTCCTACTTCAACTGCCCATTCAGCTGCTGGCTGGTCTGTCTTTATGAGTTTCTCACATAGATACCGGTCTGTGCTAATAGCTAACTGCTTGTTCTATTGTTTTTGGCAATACCTTGGTTTAGAAGGGTCTGTAGTCTGACCCAATTAAAGTCACGTCTCTTTGCAGGGCCAGGGTGTTCCCAGGTTTTGTCTTGTTCTATCCCCAGGAGGGCTTTTCTTAGCTATCTCTGTCCCTGATTCCCTCTGTTCAATGCCTGGCTGGTACACCCTCTTGTTGCTGCTACTAGTGTCATGTAGCTGTCAGCTTTCTCTTCCCACTAAGTTCTCCATTGTTATTAAAAAATATGCTTAGACTTGACCCCCTAAACTGTGTTATGAATAAAAGAGTCCCTTTAGAGAGAGATGAGGACCTCCCTGTTATTAAAATGTACTTCTTCCCCATGGGCACAACTCTGTGTAACTACAACGGGGTTGCAAGTGAAGACAGTAGCATTGTTCTAGAGAAACACCTTGGATCTCCGAGTAGGAGATCTCCTCTTGCCTCTCCTGGTATTTATTCTTCACCCTACAAGTGATCTGGGGCAGAGTGATTAGGGTCCAGTACTCCCAAATCTGTGAGGGGATCCTGAGTGCAGAAAGATAGCCCAGGCCTCCCTAGCATGTTTATCTGGAATAGAGCTTGTGCAGCATGAATCTGGGAGTAGGGAGAGATTTGCTGATAACCTCTTCATTGTGGGAGGAAGCTATAGTCCTAGACTAATATTGCGAGGGAGAGGGGGACCCTATGTTGGCCACGCATACCTAGAGAAGAGCTTCCATGACACTGAGCTGGCTGTGGTTTGTATATCATAGATGCTTAATGTTATTACTAAGATTTAGTAGATTTTCTTGAGCAGGTGTCCCTTTAGGTACTGAATGCCCTTAGGATAATGCCTAGAGACATCAAATAATTGTTTCAGGTAACTTTCTCCACTTAAATGGTTGTTTTTCTGGGGAGGGGGCTTACTAAGCCCCTCACAACACCATTTCTTCATGTCCTTCATCTCCACACTTATTATACATTGAAGATGGACCATAATCAGCCTTCCTCTTGATCTTCGAGAACCACTACCGCTCAGTTCCACTATTGAGTGCTGTGAATGTTCTTCTCTGACATAATATGGTCTCAGAACTTTTTAGCTTGAATTTTGCTTTGTAGGTTTTTCATGTTCTTTCTTTGCCTTTGGTTAGTTAGCCATTTATTTTTATTTTGGCCACCTATAGTTCTGTGTCTGCAGGTAATTTCTTTCATGTCTTCTACTTTCCAGATTCAAAGTTGATTCATGCCACCACTGTGAGACAATCACAGTAAAAACATCCTTCCTGAAAGCCTAGGGAAAGCTCCACTGAACCAAGTGTTGGTACTCCAAATGGAGCCATTCTGTGAAGGCGATTGAGTGCCTTTGTTGAGTCCTGCTTAACACCTGGAAGGTTTTGACGACTTCTCAGACAGGGGGAGCCTCTGGGGAGCTGGAGGCGCCACACAAGAGACCTCACAAACCTCTTCAAGCTTTAGCAGTAATGCTTGTGCCAAGTGTCAAGAAATGTGTGTAAATGCATAGTGACATGAGACAGGGTGAATATTTAGGATAGAAGAGGAACACATTACCTTGGAGGTCAAAGGGACTGACTGCTAGCCTTGGGGTAATGCAGGAAGAAAGCTAGAGGTTTTAACCAAACAAAGGGGACCTGCACTGGCTCTGGGCTAGTCCAGCCCAAGGCAAAGAGTGCCCTGATTCTCATAATCCAGCTGCTGCTTTTCTCTGCCATGAATGTCACCATGGAACACTGCCTGCTCAGAGCATCCACAGCCTGCAGTGACGGTTCACCTTTTCAAGCACCCTTGTTAGAGATTTGCATAAACAGCACCCCTGGCCATACTCTGCCACTTGACAAGTTTTCCTAATGCTCAGTGCCAGCTGTCCAACTGCATGAAACTCTGACTCCTATCCGTGCCTGGAGTCCTTTCTGCGGGATCTCATCCTTCGTCCATACTCTACCAGCTCACTGTGACTGTCTCCGTGGTCTTTCCTACATCCCTTCTTGTAGCTGGTCTATTGGTCAGTGAATGTCAACCTCATTTGGGAGGTAGTTTTTAAGGTCCTGAATTTTCCTAGCCTGCACCAATGCATAACCCAGCTTTGGCTAAAGGAGACCTAGCAGAAAGCATCACAGTGCTTCTCAAACTTCTGCAGGCATCACAACCACCTGGGGTAGCCTTCCTACACAGTTTTCAGGACTCTGCTCCTAAAGTATCTGAATCAGTAGGTCTGATGTGAGGCCTAGATCCTGCATTTCCAATAACTTGCTAGGTGATAATGACCGCTGATGGTCTAGGGACCAAACTGTGGAAACCACTGATCTAGAAGGTAATACCCCAAAAATGGTCTAAACTGTCATCCCTAGGAAATCATTGAAGTTCATTTTTAATTTTTCTTATAGTTATGAATTAATCTTTCAATTTTTCATAATTAAAATATAATAAAAAGTAGCACAAATACCTACCTCTCTAAATGCATGTTTTCACATTCTCCACTCAGCCTGTTGACTCTACTCAGTCAGTTTTTTGCCTCTTCCTTGATGAAAATGTGCTAGTTCTTCCCTCAGCGTCATTGATGAAGCTGTTCTTTCTGGCTGCAGAGATCTCCCGGAATGCTCCTGCTATGCGTAGTAACAGTTAATGTTCCTGGCTTAGCTGTGGTGGTGCAGAAGGTAGGGTCCCACTGTGTGATGCAGGAACCACATGGGAGGCCCGGGTTCAGATCTCAGGTTGACCTGAACATGACACAAATCTGTGATCTTGGCTGGCTGGGAAGCTTGAAGAGGATTGCAGTGTGGTAAGGCTCTATCAGGGGTAACCTCCTCTTCCCCACCACCCCCATAGTGAAAAAATAAATTAAAGAAACTTACAAGAAAAAAGAAAGGTTAATGTTCCTCAAAGAGAACTCTCCTAACATATGCCACTTTCTGTCTCCCAATATTTTAATTTTTATCATACTTCTCACAACCAGAGATTATCTTACTGGCTTTAGTGTGGTTTTGTTCTTGACTTGACTGTTCTCCTTCTTCCCCACTTCCTTCTCCACGATTGCTGAATCACAAAGCTCCCGAGTCGTCCCAGTTCTTGCTGAGTCCTGGGGGCCTTGCATAGTGACCTTCATATAGCAGGTGCCCAGTAAATATTTGTTGAGGAACTAAATAGTGGTCAGAACAAAAATTTTTAAAAACAATGCGACCTGCCCCCTCTGTGTTTTCAGCCATCACAGGGGTATTCACTTTAATTCAGCTAGACAAGATCTCTGGGAAGGGCCATCAGTGTCTGGGAGTGTGGGAGACAACAGACACAGTGCTGCCTCAGAGGGAAGGGGAGTTCGAGCTTGCTCACTCTGTTATTCGGAGCAGGGAGCTGCATGGAAAGAATAGGAGACTCCATCTGCCTTAGGTGGTTGTGTGAGTTTGCAAGGGCTGCTGCAACAATGTTCTACAGTATGGATGGCTTAAAACAATAGAAACTTATTCTCTCATAGTTCTGGAAGCCAGAAGTCTAGAATCAAAATATTGTCAGGGTCACACTCTCCCCAAAGCCTCTAAAAGAAGACTTTTTCTTGCCTCTTCCAGCTTCTGCTAGCCCCTGGTGTTCCTCGGCTGTGGCAACAACTCTCCCATCTCTGCCTCCACAGTCACGTGGCATCCCTTCTCTGTCTTGTCTGTCTCTTCTCCAATAAGGCTACCAGTCACTGGATTGGGGCTTGCTCTAGTGTCCTCATCTTAACTTGATTACATTTGCCTATATCCTATAGCTTTCTTCCTGCATTCCCCCAGGGCTGGCAGTCAGTCCCACACATAGGTACTGGGGGTAGGACTTTGGCATACTCTTTTTTTTTTGAGAGATTTTCACTGTAGGGCGCGTGCGCTCGCCAGACAGAAAGAGAGAGACATAGAGAGAGAAAGCGAGAAATCACCCCCCAGGGGGGATGGTCACACCGCAATCCCTTCTCCTCCATTCTCCTCTCGGGATCTTGGGCACGCACGCACACGCGCCCAGCGTGAGTTTTAAGCCACCGGGTCCGGGACACGAACCGCGCTCGACTACGTGGGAGTCCAGCGACGTAGCCATTACGCCAACTGCTGGTTCCCGGCATACTCTTTAGGAGGTAGATAATTCAACCCTTAGCCTGGGGAGAGCAATTTTCATGGGAGTGGTGCTTCCCCGTCAACTGTCCTGTAGTGGTTACACCTGTGCAACTAAAGAATGTTTCAGTCAACAGTCTCTGAAGGAAGGGCAACCCACTGAAGCTTCCCAGGAAAAGTTTCTCAGTTTTAGACCTCTCAAAATGGGGAGTACTCTCACCTCAGACCTCCAAAGAGAAGTGCCTCAATCCAGAATCTTTCAAATAACAATATCTCTACCGTCATACCCCCAAATTTAACACGATCTTGGTCCAGTTAGAGCCCATGTTTGGAGGGCTGACTTTACTCTGATTTCTGCTGTCTAAGAAGTGTGATCTGTGCCTTTGCTCAGGTTTTAGACTCCTAAAGGGGAGGATTTAGTGTAGGTTGGTGTGTAAGATCTTGAAAAATGTCCATTATCATTATTCCTAGGTATGGGCTGGTACTTTACCATTTTAGCAATTATACAGCAGTGTACATGATCCCTCTATATGGAGAAGCAAATAGAGCTCAGAGAACTCATGTGACTTGCTAGTAGTCATATGACTTGTTAGTGGTCAAGTCAAGTCTTGGCTCCATTCAAGTGCCCTTTGCATTGCAACATGGCTGGTCTAATTTATCAGGATGCAGTTACCATCAGTGAACTTTTTTTTTTTTTTTAAGTAAAGAAAAAGGCGGAATTTAATTTTATTTACAGGACATTGCAAGGTATGGAATTCCACTTAGAAATAAGAAATCCATTTGGAGGACAAGCTTCATACAGCATGTACAGTTTGGAACTGTTCAAGTATACTTTCGTTGTAAAAAGTGCTACAATAGTAACCACATTAGAAAAGTGCTTGGTAGAGAAATAGTAAGATGAACTTGTACCAAACACAGCACATGACAAACCCCTCTGTGCCTCAGCTGTGCAGTCTAGAAGTTAAAGGGCCCAGGAGTCCCATGCTGCACTTGGACAGTGTAGCCATCAGAGGTAGTTCCGGGGACAACGTTCTGATCTTCCTCTTCTTCTACAGAGAAATACTTTTCAATCAGGTTTACACAGACTCATTTTCATGGTTTTGTAGGGCTTCAATTTATCCAGGCCTCCACATTCTTCGATCTTTATCCTAAGTTTCTCAGTTTCTCCCAGCTTCTCAGCAGCCTGAAAAATATTTGAAATGGCATCCAAGATCACCAGAATAATTTTGGTATCTTTCGCAGGTAAGAGGTTATCAGAGGTTCTATGGTGCCACAGTGGATGAGGTATACAGTCTGCTCCGCTGTTCCGCCACCTGTGTAGTTGGTCACAGCCCACACAGCCTCCTTCTGCATCTTAAAGTCAGCCTTAGAGAGCACGCTGACAAGGAACGGGACTAACCCGTGAATTACAACCTGCTGGATCTGGTCCTTCCGACCGGCGGTGATGTTGAACATGGTCCACGTAGCTTCCTTCTGAATATTTGTTTTGGAGTTAGTTAGCAGGCTGGGGAAGACGGCGAGTGCTCCAGCATCTATCACAACCTGGGTCTGTTCATCTGTCCCAATGACAATATGACCTATGGCTCTTAGGGCAGGGGTCACAATGGGCAATTCAGTAGCTCTGAGAAGCTTCACAAGTTGGGGACCAATTCCTGTTTTCACAACCATTTCAATCCATTCATTTGGACCATCACTAAGGTAGGAAATAGCCCAGCGGGAATCTGCTAATACTTTGGGATCATCGTGATGCAGAAGACAAACTAAAGTAGGAAGAATCTGCTCAACAGCATCTAGCAGAGGTGCGGGATTCTTGTTGCGGCAGAGGTTTGAAAGTGTCCAAGTAAGGTTATGTAAGTGACCACATGCTAACGATGACATATCAGGAACTGCAAGGAGAGCCAACAGCGGGTCTTCTGCTCCATACCTGATAACCAGGTCCTGGAAAACTGAACCATCCCCCACAATGTTTCCTAGAGCCCACACAACTTGCTCACTGATGTGTGCGTGGGGAAAGGCCAACAGAGAAATGAACGCTGGGATAGCGCCTCCGTCTACCACAACCGTGGTCTGTTCTGATGTCCCAGAAGCAATGCTAGTGAGTGCCCATGCAGATTCAAACCGGATGGGGCTACAGTCATTTCTGCCCAAGAAGGACACAGATTTTGGAATCAACCCAGCCCAGATGATGTTGTCTACGAGGGGCTGATTTTCCCTAGAAAGCAGCTTCCTAGCCTCTTGAGTAGCCTGGAGCTGGCTTTCCGAATTGTTTCCATTAATGCCTTTGACAATGTCATCAACAGACCAATTTACAGTGCCCTGGTTCTTGTGGTTTTCCTGCAGTGGAGAAGTAGCTCGTCGGGAAATGAGCCTACACGTCTCCTTTTCAGCATCTGGTCATCCTTCCTAGCTTTCCTCAGCTCCATGTTAACTTCTATTCTTCGCCGCCTCATTTCTGTACTGTCTTTTCCCTTGTTCTTGAATCTGTTAAGATGGGCAGCTGGTGAATTTGCATTCTCATTGGTGGACATGGTTATGAGACGAAGGGAGAAAGCTGCACAGACGGCCCAGGCTCCCACAGGAGGTGGCATGGGGCTCCCAGGCTGGGGATCCACTGCCCTCGAAATGTCCACCATGGCTCAGCCTTAAGACGGTGTCACCATCAGTGAACTTTTTGCCCATGCCTGAACCTTTAGACTAGAGGGCATTATATGGAGGCTGAGGGGAACCCCTGGCATGTGGACAGGGAACCCAGGGTGGACCGTCACACCTCAGAGGGCCTTGATTTCCTATGTTCACTGTTCATTCATCAGCTTCTAGCATATTAAGCACACACAAGATATGCAAGGATGTTTCCATGGAACTCTCAGCCTCAGGAACTCAGGCATTCATGTTTAGCAACGGGAGTGGAGGAATTCTGGGACAGCTACCTAACATAGGGAGGGGGGCTCTCGCTTGAGGATGTGACCCTGCACCAAGTGCAGAAGGGTTCTAGGAGTTACGCAGGTTAAAACAAAAGTAAAACCAACCTGGAAGAGACCAGAGAACAGATTCCTTGGGCTTGAACCACAGGGAGCAAGGGGTCACAGGGATGAGCCTCTTGGTGACCAGAAGTGAGGTCACCAGGAGCCTTGAGGCCACATGAAGAAATGTTACAGTCTTCATCAAAGCCCTTAGAGAGTTGGGGTCACCAGGGAACAAGAGAGGTAGGTTCAGCTTTCTGAATGCCCCATCCTGAACAAGGTGGAACCCCACATACTGTGTTAATGAGCCAGAGCACTGGCTCAAGGTCACCTTGGGCCCCCCTGCCCTGACTTGAAAAAGAGCAGCAGCTGCACTTGGGCTGGGTCCTCTTACGTGGGGGTCAGACTTTACTGGGGTCATGAACCCTGTGGCAGCCTGGCCTTTTTCTAAGCCTGTGATCTGAGATGTGCACCTCCTGGTGGGGCAGGCAGAGAAGTCTTGTTATCTCAGCACTCCAGTGAGCGGGGGTGCTGCGTAATCTCTGGATCTGTGCCCTTCGACATGGCCACAAAGACATTACCTTGAGACTCATAAGTCTTGAAAGCTGAGTCTGCCAGGCAGGCTGGACTTTAACAGGGGTCTTTTCTGAGGCATCCATTGTCCCATTCACTCAAGCATCAGAAATTTTCAAGTGCCCACCATGGGCGTGGCCACTGCTTACTACAGAGAGGTAGAGGTGGGAGAAGCTATTCCTGACTCCAGCTTGCTCATGGTACAAAGAAGCAGACACCCAGTACACATTCCAATGACACAGTTGTTATGGTGAGGCAGCATCAGTCCAGATATGAGGGTCCAGAGCAAAGAGCAGCCATCCAGACTCAGAGTCCTCAGTATTCAGATGGTGGGTGACATGGAGTGCTAGCTCCAGAAAGTTCGGGCCCAGCTTGTCTGATGTTAGTTGAATCACTGTTTTCACAGAGTCTTAATGTTAGAATATTCTCCCAGTTCCTTTAGAAGCTACTCCAGACCTTTCTAATCCCTCTGTTTCAATCCTCCCACCTCCCTCTCAGCTGATGGGGCTGTTCCCAAAGAGACAAAGCTAGCCCTTAAATGTTGACACTCCCAACCCTAGCCCTCAACTTCAGCTGAAGGTTTTAATTACCTTCTCCAAGCTGATGGCTGTCAGGAGGCTATTCTCAATCCTGGCTCTCTCCTAAACTCTTTATCTGTACCCTCAGGGTACTTCAAATTCAACTTGCCATGAACCGCAGCTTCATACACCAAATAAACATGCTCATGTCTCTGGATTCTATCACTTCTTTAGTGGAGACGTACTTACCTGTTCCCTGATCCACAAATATAGGGGTTGTCCTTGGACCCCCACGTGGTCATCTAGAAAGAGGATGTTACACGCAATCTCTCACATAGATCATTGCCATGTCTTAACTGTTGATTCCTTGACTATATTTTGCCCTGGGCTAGTCCACCCTCTGTGCTAGCCAAAGGGTGAGGTTCCTAAAAGTGCAGAACTTGAACCTACATGGACTGTCAATATAAGAAAAAGGAATGCAGACCAGCTCCCTCACAACTCCCCCCTATCTTTCATTGCTCAACTGGTCTGCTCCTTTTCCTCACCTCTGCCTCCCTGCAGCTTCAGCAATTAATCCCGAGTGGCCCTAGCTGTGAGCACTGCTGACCATCCACCCATACCTACTGCTTCCTCCTCTCTCCTCACAGAACCGCACCTAATTGCCCCGTACTCAGTTCTCAAGATGGGCTGCTTGCTTTTAAGCATCTCTGTGCATGGCATTTCTGTTCCATAAGGGCCTAGGGTAGATAGGCAGGCTAAAGGGAAGGCGATTCCCTCTCCATCTTGCTGGGTGTGAGCCATGAAGCCTGCAGTCGTATTGTTGGCCAACATCTTGAGATCATGTGAGAGACAGGCTTGGGGCAACGCTGGTTGTGAACACCACACTGAAAAGGCATCTGGTCCCTGGTGGAGGCATCACTCTGCTGAATGACCTTTACCAGGGGGCCAACTTGGACTCCAGGTACACGAGTTTAGCCAAGGTTTCTGTTTCCAGCAGCTTAGGCCTGATGGATGCTGTTTATGGCCATGTACATGCTGCTTAGATGTGGGGTGAATGTGTGTCCTCCATGGCCTGGTACAGCACTGGCTCACGTCCATCATTTGAGCATAGTTACTAACAGCACGCACTTCCACCGTCCAGCATTCTGGATGGCAGAAAGTGTGTTCAAGTTCCTGGGCCTACTTAGCATGGGCATCTTGTGCCTGGAGAATATCTGCTCAGATGTCGAGCCTCATTCTGCGTCCCTTCCCTGGGGAAGCCCATCAGCCCCAACACACTTCCCTGCTTGCCAGAAGGGAATCTCCCTGCTCTCTTGTAACAACCCCTACTGCACGGACATGCCTGGTATTGTATATGCTGGACTGCACTGAAGTTATTTACACTCATTTCTGCTAGATCATGAGCTTTAATGAACGTACTATGTGTGTTTAGTAA
This sequence comes from Tupaia belangeri chinensis, assembly GCF_000334495.1. Classification (NCBI taxonomy): domain Eukaryota; kingdom Metazoa; phylum Chordata; class Mammalia; order Scandentia; family Tupaiidae; genus Tupaia; species Tupaia belangeri. The sequence continues at coordinate 7,558,308 of NW_006159692.1, forward strand.
ACGATTATTAAAGACATGCATGAAATGTTCAACGTTTGTTACCTTTGGACAGTAGATAGGGATATTACAGAGTAGGCACATGGATATTTATGGATGACACAACCTGATGGAACTCCAGGTCCTTCTTCCAGGTCGTAGCCTTTTGATGACCAGCAGAGAACAGCCCTGGCAAGATCTGGCCATCCTTTATTTATTTATTTTTTTTTTTTGAGAGATTTTCACTGTAGGGGGCGTGCGCTCGCCAGACAGACAGAGAGAGACATAGAGACAGAAAGCGAGAAATCACCCCCCAGGGGGGATGGTCACGCCGCAATCCCTTCTCCTCCATTCTCCTCTCGGGATCTTGGGCACGCACGCACATGCGCCCAGCGTGAATTTTAAGCCACCGGGTCCGGGACACGAACCACGGTCGACTACGTGGGAGTCCAGCGACATAGCCATTACTCTAACTGCTGGTTCCCTGGCCATCCTTTTTAGACCACTGAGTGTCCTCAGGGTCTTGTAAAACCCATTGTGGTGCTCTGGGCTTCCATTGGGTTCAGGGATCCTGCACGGAAAATGTCCCCAAGGACTCCCAGTTGCTTGACTCAGGATGTCGTGATGTAAGAGCTGAGTGGGGGCTACTCACACTTCTCGAAGCCAGGAGTCATTGCAATGGACAGGGGCTCTAGGTCCCCACTTCCCATCTCGATGCATGCCCCTGTTCTTCAGCAGACTCAGCCTCTCAGGACCAAGCCCTCATGTGCTATTTGCCTGTTTCCCTTTGCCTCTGTGCACTGGGGCTGCCTGGCTGCCATGCATAGTTAGAAGGACCAGAGGAGGCAGCGTGGCAGCGGGTCTTCATCTCATTTCTTCCAGACAAGGCCTGTGCAGCCTGCCCCACACTTCCTCTGGCCACTGTGGGAACCTTAGTTTATTAGGAATTCCCATCATCCTAGAATTTTGAAGGCACAGGGGAACATAAGAAAGGAGATTACTCCTTAACACATATTTTGGGCACCTTGACAAGGAGAGTCAGTTGCAGAGCTCAGCCTCAGTGAAGGATGTGGTGGAAGTGCTGCCTAAGATGCCCAAACTTTCTCCTAACGCTGCCTCCCAGTGGTAGTGGCACTACCATGGCCACCAAGAAGTGCAGAATGTGGCCATGGACAGGCAACTTGGCACCTGGAAAGGCGTCCTGCTTGCCTGCTCTGCCCATGGCTCACCATATGGTCCTGAAAACCCTGAGGCTCAGGGGCTGGAGATTCTGCAGAGAGCTGTCAGGAGTAAAATACACCTGTCAGAATAAAGGCCTAGCTTTGTCCTGTGCATTTGGAACTCTTTTCTGCATGGCCTGGCCTGCCAGCTCTGGAACACTCAAGGCGCCTCAGCCTCACCTAGATCTCACACCGTCTTTGCTCGTCTGTTAAACTTGGCCTGGAATGTTTTTCCAACTTCTCTATCCAGAAAACTTGAATACCCTGCTGAAATAATTTCTCCTAAGACAATTTTTTTCTATGACCTTTCAAAACTGAAGAAATTTGGGTAATTTTTGCTCCAAAAATCTTCGGACATACTTTGACCACAGATGTCAGGATACACACGTATCCTGGGTGTGTGTGTGTGTGCATGTGCGTGTGCATGTGCATGCACACACGAGCTCCCCATGCAGTTCGAGACTTCTTAGGGAGGAGGCATTGTCTTTTCCATGCTTCCAGAATGCTGTTTTATGGTCACTGCTCTGAAACACCGAATGAATTTGTTGCTTGTCTGAGTGCTATTCAGAGACTGCTGTTTTAAGGCAGATAAACTTCAAAATGACCAAAAAAAGAAAAAAAAATATCATCAGTCATCTTTCTTCCTTCTAGTTTGGCAAAAACTTTCATTCTCTAATGGAAAGGTTTAATTGGAACCTTGACTCTGTGTTTGGAGGTAATGGGCCTGAGTGAAAATGGATTAGAGCAGTTCATAAACTCTTTCCCTGAAAGTTAACATATTACAGGGCCCACAAAGGTTACTTCACTTGGCAAGAAAAACTAGTATTAAAGATCAAAATAACAATTTCCTGGATTCCTGCACAGGCTTCTAACTTCTCCCAATATCCTTGGGCCACATGTGAATGGCCACGACTTAATCAGCAGCTGCTGTAAATAGACAGAAATCCTGAACCCTTTGCATCTCTTACAAGGAAGACGGAGGAAGAAGCGGGGCAGAGTGAGCACCAAGGAAAAACTACTGGAGACAGGCAATTCTAGGGCTGCTCAGCCTCTCCTCCAGCCTTGCCCTATGATCTCTACAGCCCTCCTCAGGGCTGCATTCTGCTTGAGATGCAGTGCTCAGGTGCCTTCTCCAGGTCGCAGAGATGAGAGCCCAACGGGTTGCATCTGATTACAGGTCCGGGTTCCGAGCCACTCTGCTACACTTCCTCTTAACTAGAAACAACCTATTTGGGCTCACTTTCAGAAAGCTTGGCTGGATGGACCAGCTCTGCAGTTCGGATCTCAGGTTCTCCATTCTAGGGCCAGGACCGTGAGGCCCCAGCCACTGCAGAGCTAGCAGCCCAGGCAGGCCCATGCTGGGGTCTGAATCCAGCTCTGCAGAGGGCCAGGGCACCTTTGGGTGTGTTGTTCAAGTGCCTGGTGCATCCGTTTCTTCATCTGTCAAATGGGGTTAGAGTTAAGGGAGATGCTTCAGGTGCAGAGTCAGCACAGCGTCTGGGCAGAAGAGATGGAAGAAGTGTAGGAGGGGGTGGAGAGAGCAGCAGTGGTGGGACAGGGTCTGCTGGGGCAGGAGAAACTCTACCCTCTAAAATCGTCTCCATCTTGTGGTCAGAAGGATGTCCGAATAAAAGAGAAAAGAAAGCTTTCCAGACAGGCCCTCAGGAATCCATTTGTCCCGCAGTGCCTTTCTCTTGACGTCTTTGTCTTTCAGCTCCTCTCGGGCCTGGTGCCTGATTCCTTCTCTTTCATTCTTCCCCTCCCTGCCCAGGCTTGCCTGTCCCCAGGATGATAAACTGGCCACCTAGCTGGTCCCAAGGACTGCCCCTTGGTCTGTGCATAATCCCAGGCCCAGGCACTGTGTAGACATGGCCATACAGGAGGGCTGCACTCCCCCTTGCAGGCCAGCTGAACGGAATGTACCTGCTCCATTTGGGTCCATTGGAAGGCGGGATGCATGGAGCCAGTGTCCTCCTGGCTATGGCAAAGCCACAGCAATGTTTCCCATAAAAGGGACTTGAATTTTTTACGGAGCCATTCCATCGGCCTTAAAACTGGATGGAGAGGTTTATGGATTTCAGGAAAAATTTTCAAAATAGATGACGCTCCAACACCAAAGGCCTGGGCCCTGGTGATGGGTGTGTCCCTTTGGTTCACTTCGCCCAGGGCTCCGCCACTTTCATGGCCTAAGCCCAGGTGACTGAGTTCCTCACATAAGCATAACATTCATTCATCATGTGTGTTTATAATAACTGACACACTTCAGGGCCATTGACGAAAAACAGCCTGCGATGGCTAAGGGTCTCGCTGGTCACACAGTGGGAAAGGCCACTGGCCAAGTCTCGAGATCTGGGTAATATGTGACTTATCTCAGGAACGCCTGGCTTTGAAAAATATACACAGGGTGACCTGCGATGGGGCCTTAAAACCCCATTTGTTGGCCCTCTTGCCGTCTCTGCCTCATTAAAAATGTTGGTTGTTTAAAATTGCTGAAGGATAATTAAACAGGGCTGCCGTTGATTTATGGGAGACAAACAGAGCTATGAATGCACAGAAATATTGTGTTGTGGGGAGGCAATTTATGAAGGTCAAGCTAAATGCTGGCGGAGGGGTGGTGAGTCAAGATTGGCCAGAGAAAGTGACAGGTCTTGACCATTCTAATCTGTGGAAGACTTCGTGTCCAGGTGAGGGTCCCCTCCTGACATCCTGGCATGCATTTTGAATTCAGTAGCTTTTTAAGCTCAATAGATGAAAAAGGAAAAAAAAAGAAACAAAAGTTGGACCTGCACCCTCTGCACACCCATACCCACACGTTTGGAATTCGAAGTGGAAATCACGGGGCACGGACTGTGTTAGTGACAGTCATGCTATCTAGCCTGTCCTAACAGTGTGGCTAGCACCCCGCATAGCTGCTTTATGGTAAGTTGCGAACTGGAGCCTGTGGGTGCATCTCGGGTGTGTCTGGACCTTCACTCAGAGTTGGTTGGAGAGAGAAGGGAAGGGAATCATTTTTCTCTCCACGGTAATACTCATAGTAAGGGAACAAACAGAGCATGCAGCCGAGGCTGAGACGTTCCTACACTCGACTTTCCCAGCCTGGCTGAGTGCGCAGAGTCTAGCTCATCCAGCCAGGGCCCTCCATCCCTGTAGTTTCTGGCTATGGTGGCAGCTGTGGCAGCTGAGCCTGGCCTTCATGCTTTAAGGCCATGGTCTCTGTTCTGCGTTTTCCATTCTCTCAGTGGTCAGTAAACACAGGGACACCTACTTCCAGACACTTTGAAAGGCTGCCTCTCTTCTGCCTTGGAAGCCAGCCTGGGTCGGGGCCTTCTTGGACACCTCTGTGCACTCTCCCTCACTCACACTGACGGCTCCTCTCCCAGAGGCTCTGCTCTGAGCATATGTCAGTCCCTAACGTCTTTGACTCAGTGGTTCACCACGGCACCATTTGTAGGGTTTGATATTTAAACCCTGGAACCCCAGCTCCCATGTGCCTGGGCACGAGGCCTGGCTCCACTTCCTCTTTCTGCGTTCTCTAGAATGTGCTCTCCAAGTTACCCACAGCTTCCAAGGGCATGGAGAAAGCTGAGTTCTAGAAGTGACTGCAGGTCACAATAGCATTCATTAAGTATTTTCCATGTGTGGATCCTTTCTCGAAGATGCTCCGAGGAAAATCAGGGTGACCATAAGAAAGCAGCCTGCTCCCACTTCCTTTTTTGTTCCGTGGCTCCCTTCCCTTCTGTTGGCCAAGTCAGAAATCCATGTTTCTGTTCTGTGTCTTTTCAAATGTCTAGAACAACCTTCCAGCATGTCCAGCTTAATTAAAACGGCAGTTCCCGTGTTAAGCTTGCTCCACTTCCTTTTGTCAGAAACCACCTCAGCATCTAAGTAACTTCTTTCTGCTCTGAGCCCCAAAGCTATCTACAATCACTACCAAAGACCTCTTTGTCTTAACAAAAGAAACAATTTCCCAACCTGGTTTGAGTTACTGTGTGCATTTACTTGGAATGCTCGAACACTCTCTCTCGCAGAATTTAAGTTGATTTAAACTGTCCTTGTTCTCCATTTGTCTGCGTTGGTAAATTTATTGTATGGAAAAATTAAAATCGGTGACTATATTTTTTGCACTCCCTGCTTCAGATCAACCTAAATCTTAAAAACAGCAAAAAAAAAAAAAAAAAAAAAAAAAAAAAAAAAGAAAAGAAAAGAAAAGAAAAAGGCCTTTATTTCGCTTACGCGTCCCTGAGACTTAATAGGGCAATCACATACTTGAGGTTTTAATGTTTCTGTCATATTTTATCAGTAATTCTAACCCAAGAGCCATAAAAAGGTAGAACTTATTGTTTAGATTGGAAATGAAAGCACCTCCTGTTCTGCAAATCCTCGGGCAACTCCCGTCCCTGTCTGCAGCGTCCTGGACTTTTACAGCCAGAACTGGAGAAGGTGGGTTTCTTTTTTTACATGGATAGGAAAGGTGTGCGACTATGCCCATGATCCCCCAAACTGGCCTCTGCAGTGCATTCTGATAGAAATGTCACTTCTCTGTCTATGTAAGTTAAAGTATTCAGAACATCAGTGGCAATGCAACTATAAACTAGAACTTCGAGCAGAGACTATATTATCAATGAATAAAGTCAAGTTGTTGATTCAGGGAAAATTGGCCATGAGAGATTTCAGGAGTAGCAGAGTCATTGGGGCTGAGGCTCCATGTTGTGGTGGTCAGTACAAGGGGTTGGCTAAATCCAGAGGAGGACTAGGTAAGGCATGTGTGTGGGGAAGAGTGCAGATGAAGAGGTAGAAGAGAACACCGACGTCTGAAAAATTAAAAAAAAAAAAAAAAAAAAAAAAAAAAAAAAAAGAAAAGAAAAGAAAAGAAAAAGGCCTTTATTTCGCTTACGCGTCCCTGAGACTTAATAGGGCAATCACATACTTGAGGTTTTAATGTTTCTGTCATATTTTATCAGTAATTCTAACCCAAGAGCCATAAAAAGGTAGAACTTATTGTTTAGATTGGAAATGAAAGCACCTCCTGTTCTGCAAATCCTCGGGCAACTCCCGTCCCTGTCTGCAGCGTCCTGGACTTTTACAGCCAGAACTGGAGAAGGTGGGTTTCTTTTTTTACATGGATAGGAAAGGTGTGCGACTATGCCCATGATCCCCCAAACTGGCCTCTGCAGTGCATTCTGATAGAAATGTCACTTCTCTGTCTATGTAAGTTAAAGTATTCAGAACATCAGTGGCAATGCAACTATAAACTAGAACTTCGAGCAGAGACTATATTATCAATGAATAAAGTCAAGTTGTTGATTCAGGGAAAATTGGCCATGAGAGATTTCAGGAGTAGCAGAGTCATTGGGGCTGAGGCTCCATGTTGTGGTGGTCAGTACAAGGGGTTGGCTAAATCCAGAGGAGGACTAGGTAAGGCATGTGTGTGGGGAAGAGTGCAGTGTGGGGTGGCAGGGTATTTATGGGTTTTAAGATTTAAAGACAAAGAAACCCACATTGTCATCTCAAGGAAGATAAACAGTGAATTGTTGAAGCAACAGGTCTTTGGGGACTTATGACTCATCTGTTGTAATTGGGGAACTTCACCAGTGACTTACGTTGACTCGACGTGTCAAATGTGTTCTCTGTTAGGAAATAAAAATGTGTTCTCTTAATGTAAACAACACAGAAATGTTCTCAGATGTCCCAAGTCATTAGTCATGTTGGACACATTCCATGCCCTAAGACGCGTCCCCAAAATGCTATGCCTGGAGGTCACGAAGTGTAAAAAAAGAAGGTATCAGGATTAAAGAGTCCAGGCAGGTAGTTACAATCCAGGGAGGCATCTCATTTATCTGGGAACTGAGGAGCATCCAGACAACCCCTCAGAGCTGCTCTGGCTTTGACTGCCACATGTTGCATGTTCAGAATCTGAGTGATCCTCAGTAAATGTCCCTAAGACTTACCTACCTCCATTTTACTTTGGATTTTGTAGGTTTTTGCAGGAGACTGACGGAAGGTCAATTTCCTGCAGAGTTTGAGTCAGCTGTAGGGCACAGACTTCTAATTTTAGTACTTTTACATTGTGTGAATGGCTTCAGGTACTCCTAGGGTGCCATGCAGATCACATACTACATGTATATAATCCAGATCAAGAAGCTGGTCATGGTATGCACATGGTACCTTCTAGCTCTATTTTTTGTTTTTGTTTTTGTTTTTTTTTACATTTTTTCTTTATTTACATTCATTCACTGTACATCATTATAGCATACAAAATGAGATTTTTCCATTGAGAATACACTGTATATTGGCTCAATCAAGCACATCAACATATGTGTTATTGTCAACAAATCATTTTCCATTTCTTGTTTTCTGTATATTTTGCCTTTTTCCCCATTCTTGATTCCCTATCTCACCCTCTGCCATCTCCCACCCTCCTCCCACACTGTGTCTGGTATCTATTGGTGCTTTCTATGCCTCCCCCATTTTATTGTTTCACTAAATATCTTAATAAATCTAAATGTTTTCAACAGAAAGCACAGCTGATATGTACATATCCATGAACACAAGTCTGACTTTAGGCATAATCCTCAGTGAATAGAATGAACATACTATAAAGTAGCACCTAACTAGGGCTATATACATTAACTGCAGTCATCAAATAGGTATTTCTAATGCCTATTTTTTTTCTTCTGAAAATTTTTTTTATTAATTTACATTCATTCCCTGAGCATCATCACAACATTCTAAATGTGATTTCCCATCTAGAATGTACTGTATAGTGGCTTAGTAATGCATGTTCTCATCCATAATATTCCATTTCTACTTTCATATATATGTTTTTTTACCCCATGTCTAGCCCTCTGCCCTATTCCACTCTCTTATTACACTATCTCTGCTGTCTACAGTTGTCTTCAATCCCTTTTCCCCCAACATTTTGTTGGTCACACAATATCATAAGTAATCTAACTACTTTCAATAGCAAGATCAGCCGATGGTTTCAAGAAAAGCAGTTTTGAACTGGTAAGGATATTTCTTTGAAACTTAAAGCCTAGAAACAGGTTAGTATTCTGTTCAAATAGTAGGAACATGAATCTATTGATAGCTGAAGACAGGACAAAAATCCTTAAAACCGGACAACAAAGCTTAGAAGAAAAGCAGCAATATTTTAGTCAAGTCGTAGAATACTGTTTCATCAGTTCAGTCTCATGTACTTAATCTTTCTTCTGTATCTGTTGAGGTTCGATGTTCCAGATTGAAATCTGGGATGTAATACTCAACTCCAGCTTTTGGCCCTACAATTAAGTTGCCCATTTTCTTAGTTTCTGAACTCTTATTTCTGTGTGTCTGCATTTAATTTTACTGACATAGCACTCCCTTAAGAACTTCTTGGAGATCCGGTCTGGTGCTGGTAAATTCTTTCAGGTTTTGTTTATCTGGGAAAGTTCGTGTCTTTTCTTCCCAAATGAACGATAACCTTGCTGGGTACAGAATTCTCGGTTGAAATTGCTTTTCCCTTAATACTTTGAATACATTTTCCCATTCTCTCCTCGCTCTCATTGTTTCCGATGAGAGGTCTGCCGTTAGTCTGATGGGATACCCTTTGTAGGTAACTTGCCTTTTTTCTCTTGCCAGTCTTAGTATCTTGTCTTTGTCTGTGGTTTTGGTCAATCTGGCTATAATGTGTCTTGGAGAAGATCTTCTTGGGTTGATTCTATTTGGGGTCCTCTGTATTTCTTGGGACTGAATCTTTGAGTGCCTCTCCAGGTTTGGAAAATTTTCTTGTAAGATTTCATGGAATAGATTATCAATGCCCTTATGAGTCTCTTCACCTTCTGGGATGCCTATTATCCGGATGTTTGGACGTTTGATGGTATCTAGTACTTCTCGCATATTATTCTCAAATTTTTGGGCCATTTTCTCAGTCTTCGCGGTGGATTTTTCTAGGCCAACCATTTTCTCTTCTACATTAGAGATTCTATTTTCTGTATGATCTAGTCTGCTTTTAATACTTTCAAGGGAGATTTTGACTTCTTGTATTATAGCCTTCATCTCTAACAGTTCCATCTGATTCTTTTGTAAAGTGTGAAATTCCTCTTTTAGATCTAGCATGAATTTCCTCACCTCCTGGAACTCTTCAACTCCTTTCTCCTTCCTCTTCAGCAGTTCCTTGTCTCTCTTCTCTTCCATCTCTGTTAGCTTTGCCATTATGAATGTTCTGAATTCTTTATCAGACATTTCCATGATTTCCATTGAACTGTGTGTGGATAAAGAGGAGCTATCCTTTTCCCTTGTGGGAGAGGTATTTTCCTGCTTCCCCATATTTCTTGTGGTCCTGCAGCGATTTCTAGTCATCTGGTGGATGGTCGGTTTCTTCCCAAACACGCGAGTTTTGGATGCTGGAGGCCCAGTTATCAGTGGGACATCTTCCTTTCTCCCCAAATGGCTAGATCACAGGAGCCATGGAGCTGTCTGCCTCTTGAAGAAGGGCTGTTCACGCGAGTTTTGGATGCTGGAGGCCCAGTTATCAGTGGGACATCTTCCTTTCTCCCCAAATGGCTAGATCACAGGAGCCATGGAGCTGTCTGCCTCTTGAAGAAGGGCTGTTCACGCGAGTTCTGGATGCTGGAGGCCCAGTTATCAGTGGGACATCTTCCTTTCTCCCCAAATGGCTAGATCACAGGAGCCATGGAGCTGTCTCTAGCTCTATTTTTTTTTTGAAGAGATTTTTTGCTATAGGGTGCATGCACTCGCCAAAGAGACAGAGACAGAGGGACAGAAAGTGAGAAATCACCCCCCAGGGGGATGGCCATGCCGCAATCCCTTCTCCTCCATTCTACTCTCGGGATCTTGGGCACGCATACACACGCGCCCGGCATGAGTTTTAAGCCACCGGGTCCAGGATGCGCACCGCGGTCAACTACATGGGAGTCCAGCAACATAGCCATTACACTAACTGCTGGTCCCTCTAGCTCTATTTTAATAGGCTTTCAGAACAACCAGGCAGTGACATTGCTCTGTGCTACGTGTCATGCCTGGTGAAGAGGAGTAAGGCTATGTGTACAGGACTGAGCCCCCCTCAACCCAAGGGTTGTGTCTTGGTTCAAGGTCTAACAAATAATGGAAATGTAGTGATATTGGTTGGAATGAAGTCAGAATCTATGCTTCTTTATGCCCTTCATAGTTTAGAAACAATTATAACCCAAGGTTTAAGCAAGGAAAGAAAGATTACTCTGGGTATTCATAACAAACGACACTAATTACCCAGGAGATAACAGGACTGCAAGGACAGAGCTGCCGGGGTCCAGCCTCGGCGTGGGTGGGTTATCTCGATGAAGGCGGTGAAGGTGAACAGAAGACAAAGGCCTCGATGCTTTTTTATGCACGTCCTATGCTGGACACCCCTCAAAGATCGCTCTCTGAGGAGTGACAACTGCTAGGAATTATCGTGCATTTTTATTGAAAATGTGTTACATACAAGTAAATGGGAGAGGGGCTACGTGTTTCAATTATCAGCTCATAAAGTCTTTTAACAATAAAGAACATAGATTCTATTCAGGG
>NW_006159692.1:7569138-7589261 GCF_000334495.1 Tupaia belangeri chinensis
TTGTGATTACTGGGAATGGTGCTGAGAAAAGAAAATCTCAAGAATAGATATTAGTTTTTATGGATCTTAATAAAGAATGATACTTATACAGTTTTGTAGGGATCTAAAACTTAATTTGAGGAATCCTAATATATTTATCTATTTCACTTGGAGAGGGCGGAGGTGTCCTGGGCCAGTTTTGCCCTAATCTTATTTTAGGTAAAGAAAGGATTAAGTTTACCTTAAATGTACTTTGAAGGGCCTTCCAAAGGTCAAGATTACTTCTGCCTAGAAAGAACTTTAGCCCACCCTCTATTGTGACCATGGAGATAAAGCACTGTAATTAATAGTAAGTGATCAGAGCAAAGGAGAGGGGTGGGGGGGGACACTTCCTGGAAGATTTTATCGTACACTCAGGATGTATAGGAGAGCTATGTAATTCTTTTATAGTAGTAAATTAGGGAGTCAGAGGGGGGTCCGCTTCCCAGTAAGGCTGCCAGTTTCTGGAGCAAATAGCAAACAGCCTTGCTGACATGCTAAGTGACCCAAGCTTTGTTTCAAGGTCGGGGGTCGCACAACAGTGGCCTTGCCAACGTGTTGATCTGACTGGAAGCGGAGCTCAAAGGTCGGGGGGCTCAGACAGATCCTGGGGCCTCACCGGGTTGGACTCCTCCACAGAGCACAGTGACATTGGAGAGAGCTGGGATAGAGGAACCAAAAGAGGAGGTGATATTGTCGGGGAATAGACACAGAGCCAGGTACCCTGTGGGAGATGGGGTACTGGCTTTTCTGACAAGAGCTGGAGTCCCAAAAAAGAGCACCAAAACAGTAATGGAGGATGACCCTCGCTTCCACCTTTCTCACATCCTCCCCACCAGCACTTCTCTCAGGGTGAATGCTGCCAGAAAACTGTTGGCCAAGGGTTCAAGAAGCAAACCGGAAAGGGTTAGCCCCTTCTCCCATCCCCAAAATGCAAAGGAAAGGGCTTAGAAAGGCTTTGAGGTTAGACAGGCCCAGGATTGGCATGTCTTACATTCGATAACACTTCATGGCTTAGGAATTAATTTTCATAATGTACTTCAATCTAAGAAACCCCTCACAAACTCTGATTGGTGCAATCTTACCTTCAGAGACTTCTGTAAATATTAGTAGGTTCAGGTTCTCAGAGAGGAGTTTCTCTCCTTTTGCTAGTGTAGGTGTGTGGGGGGGGGGGGGTGCGGGGGGTCATGGAGGGAGAATTCCTCCAGAGTTTCCTCTCTTCAGATGTTTGGGTCCTGTAAACTGAAAAATTTCTACTCCCATTGTGGCTGGAGGTCAGCTGGATAGATAGAATGCAAGGTAGTAGACCACTTTGCAAGGTAGAATGCAAGGTAGTAGACCACTTTGTGCTGGGTGCAAGTATGCCACACAGCCTGGAGCAGTCTCTCCTACCTTACAAAGCTGCGTGGGGGTTTCTGATGAATTCAAGCTGAGTGGCTTGGGCCTCCCTGTTGCTCTTTCTATCTCTCCTATCTCCTACTGTGGGTCCTACACTCCCACTCACAGTAGAGGAGGGAAAGTGGCACAGAGCTAATGCACACCATAGGGAAGGGCATAAGCACGCAGTTACGGAAGCATACTCCATAGAAGTAGGAAGAATTGAGTATAGTACCCAATGACTAAAAACCAAAGCAGAGTTCCAAGAAATAGGAGAACACCAGGGACTATCTCCCCCTCAAGAGACTGTAATAATTCCTCATCAATAATGAATAAAGCACAAGAGATCACAGAAATGTCAGAAAAAGAATTCAGAATATTCATTGCAAAAAATCTCAAGGAAATACAAGAGAAAACAGACAACCAATTCTAGGAGATGAGAAAAATCCTTTCATGATTTGAAGGAGAAACTCCATGAAGAGATAGACTCACTGAGGAAGAGTCAAACAGAACTTCTCGAGATAAAAGATATGATGCAGAAAATCAACATCTCCTTTCAAAGTATCAACAGCAGATTAGATCATGCAGAAGAAATAATATCTGACCTTGAAGAAAACACCTTCAATTTAGTCCAAGAAACAGAAAAAATAGGCAAATAACCTTTAAAAATCAGGAAAACATGGGACCAATAGGTGGCATGTTGGTAAGGTGCTGGACTTCCATATGACTGACCACAGTTCAAGTCCTGAACTCGGTGGCTTGAAACTCATGCTGGGTGTATGTGCATGCATGCCCCAAATCCCAAGAGGACAATGGAGGAGAAGGGACTACAGCTATCCTTCTAGGAGATCATTTCTTACTTTCTCTCTCTCTATCTCTTTCTGTTTCTTCAGTGAGTGCATGTGCCCTATAGAGAAAATCTCTCTCAAAAAAATATTTCTGGACAACATACAGGAAATCCTAAACATCATTAAATGGCTGAATATCCACATAATAGATATTTCAGAAGATGAAGAGACAGGCAAAAGCATAGAAAATCTCTTTCATGACATATTAGCTGAAAAATTCCCAAATTTAGAGAGGCATATGGACATCCAAATCTAGGAAATACAAAGGACACCAAATAGATATAACATAAGAAGATCCTCTCCAAGGCATATTATGACCAAATTATAAAAATCAAAGACAATATTCTAAAAATGGTAAGAGAGAAACACCAAGTAACTTACAAAGGTTACCCCACTAGACTAACATTGGAACTCTCAACTGAAACAATGCAGGCAAGGAAGTAATGGGAAGACATTTAAAACTCCAGAAGAAAAACAATTTCTGCCAAGAGTACTATACCCATCAAGATTATCCTTCAGGTAGGAAAGACAAATAAAATTATTCCCAGATAAACAAATGCTGAAAGAATTCACCAAAACCTCTTCAAAAAATACTTAAGAGAATACTATACTAGGGAAACCAAAGAGAGATAAATAGAAGTAAGAGAATACAAAAAGGAAAAATATAAGAGTAATGAAAGGATAAGGGGCAAGTCTACTCATATTGATAATAACACTGCATGTCATATTAAATTCCCTAACTAAAGGGTTAAAAATTCAAATTCAACTATTTTAAACATAAGGAAGTTTAAGTACAGATTCACCAATTATTTAGTAGACAGTATCTCTACAGGTTTCAACTTACATATTTATATAATAATTACTTATTGTATAAAACTAGGTAATAGAGGAAAAATCCAAAATGTTACAAGTAACTGAGTCTTTGAAATGAATTTAAAGAAGGCTAAAAATCAAGAACTTTGTAAAGTATACATCACCAAATCACTGATTTGACCATTTCTTTGCCTTTAAACATCTCTTTCCAATTTTGTTTTGGTTTTGCTTTTTTTGAGGACTTATTTCTTCATGCACAGTATGGTACTATAGTATTTTAAGAGGTTACACTAAAGTTTTCTTTCTGTATCTCTTCCTAATGAACTATTGTTATGCGCAATTTTACCTATCTGTAACTGGACCAATGCCATCACAGATCTCTTCAGAATGCAAACTCTTTTATCTCATAGTCCTCTACATGGAAATTATAAATTCTTTTATTGGTTATGTTAAGATTATCTTTGTTTAAAAAAATCTATCCTCATTAATGTATGAGCCTTTTTAGTGTCTGAGTTTTAATCAATTTATTTTTCTTTAGAAAAGAAAGAACAGTAAAGAATATCACAGACAGTTCAGTACATACTTTCAGGATAACCTATGGAGCTGGTTTTGAATGTTCACAATATAATATAATGTTAAATTTTGAAGGTGGTGAATATGTTTATATCCTCAATTTGTTTATTATATACTGTATACATGCTTTACTTATTTTTCAAAAGAGATTTTTACTTTAGGGTGTGTGCATTCACTAAAGAGACAGACAGAAAGCAAAAAATCACCCCCAGGGTGGGGGGATGGCCATGCCACAATCCCTTCTCTTCCATTCTTTTCTCAGGATTTTGGGCACATATGCACATGTGCCTGGCATGAGTTTCAAGCTGCCAGGTCTGGAACTCAAACTGTGGTTAACTACATGGGAGTTCAGCAACATAACCATTATGGAATCCTCTGATCCCACAATGTATACATGCTTTTAAAGATCGTTTTGTATTCTACAAAGATGTGAATGATTATGTGTAAATCATAAATTACAATAAAAATTTAAAAAAATTCTAGGCTACCCAGCTAGTGCCTGGCCCAGAAGGCCTCAAGGTAGGTCTCTAGCCTCCATCTAACACTCCTTGCATGTTACTCTGGAAGGTTAGTTTTCTTCTCCTAAAAATTTGCAAAGGGCTCTTTTCATTCACAGAGGTTTAACATTTTTAAAATTTAATTTATTATTATTATTATTATTTAATTTGCACTAAGGCACATGTGCTCAAGACAGACAGACAGACAGACAGACACCAGGTAACTGTGGTCTGGCATGTGGAAGTCCAGTGCCTTAACCACTATGCCAGCTGCTGCCCCAAGGTTTTACATTTTATAGTGTTGTTCAAGTCTTCTGGTTTTTGTTTTGTTTTGTTGAATGTCTACCTAGTTGTTTTATCCATTATTAAAAGTGGGGTATTGATATTTCTGTTTTTTTTTTTCCATTTTAAATAAGAAGTTTATTTTAACAAGATGCTTGACTTGAAGAGAAAACTATCTAGGATTCCTTTAAAAAAATTTTTTTTTTTAATTAAGAGTAATTTGCCTGTACTTAAAGACAGATGGCCCAACATGTAGCAGCTACATACAAAAAAGTCATAAAATTGTCCTTGGTTTTACAATGATGAATGAAAAACATTAAAATTCTCCAGTAAAACAAGGTATATGCTGTTGGTTCTTTTTCCTTCTTTCTCTCTCTCTTTCTTTCTTTCTTGTTTTTCTTCTTTCTTTCTTTCTTCCTCTTTCTGTTGTCTTTTTTTTTTTTGTTAAAACAGTGAGAGCAAAATAACTTACTGGAATATAAAGATAAGAGCTGAGTGAGCATGCCATTAATGGAGAGAGGGGATATTTTCACAGAACCAGTATTTTTCTCCATCCCATCTCCATTTTATGTCAATCAAAACATCCCATTGGGCATTTAGTTAAAAAATGCAATAAGCTTATGCACATACATCAGTTACTTTATGTACAGTAAAGGAATGGAGAAGGGAAAATGAAAGAATAGAGAAAACTATACTGTAGTCATCAGGATGTGCTGAAACCAAATTGCGATTTTCTAATTGAGAATGTGTTCGCGGTCTGTAAGAACAGAGTTCTGGAGTAAAGTAGCAGGTTCTCTTTTTAGCAGACACCTCCTATCTGCTGTTGGAACACATCAGCTGTATCTTCATCTTCCATTTCCAACTGTGCAGGTGTATCTGTTTCGTTAACCAGCTGTCTATCAAATCAGAATCTGATCTGCATCAATGACAAACCCTGTCATTTAGAATAGGCTTTCATCAGTTTACTAAGTGGTGTATGCCTCTTAATCTTAAACTGCACCACAGAACCATCCTGCCCCACTACCTTCAAATTAATATGATTGTTATTCTCAGTCCTCACTTCTTCCTTGGGCTTTTCATTGGCCATGGCAAGCGCGGGAGTCTCCTCAGCTGCCACTTCACAAAAGCGGTACCAGGTCCTCACCGAATGAGCACACAGGCAGCTCTAGCAGTGGCAGAAGAAGGAGGACAGGGTATTTATATTCAACAGAATAGTGTATATATATATATATATATTTTTTTTTCTGAATAGTCTATTTCTCCTTTCATTTATGTCAGTTTTGCTTCAGGTATTTTGGGGGCTCTATTAGTAGGCTCTTTGTTATGTTTATATTTATTATATCATTTTTCATGGATTTCATCATTATAAAATGTACCTGTTTATTTGTGGTAACATTTTTTGTTTGTTTTAAAGTCTATTTTGTGTGATGTCAGTATAACCACTCCAGTTTTCCTGTAGTTGCTGTTTGCTTAATATATTTTTCCACACTGTAACTTTTAGTTTGTTTGAATATTTGAATCAAAATTTTGTCTCCTGTACATAATATATAATTGAATCTGGTTTCTTTATTACCTCTGACAATTTCTGTATTTCATTGCATTGTTTAACCCATTCATACTTAATGTTGTTATTGCTAGCGTTGGATTTATGCCTGCCGTTTTATTTTTTTGCTTTCTATATGTCTTGTGTCTCTTTGTTCCAGGTTTGGCATATAAACAGGCATATTTTATAACTTCAGGTTTGTGTTTTGGGGAGAAAAACTTAATAGTAGAAAGTATTATTATTATTATTATTATTATTTTTATTAGGTTTTTTCCATAGGTTGTGTGCACTCACTGGAGAGAGACAGTGAGTGACAGTGAGGGGAAAAGTGAAAAATTATTCCTTGGGGGGGGATGGCCATGCTACAATATTTTCTCTTCCATTTTCTTCTCCTCTTAGGATCTTGGGCACTCATACACATGTTCTCAGAGTGATTCTCAAGTCATTGGGTCTAGGATTTGAACTGTGGTCAGCTATGTGGGAGTCCAGTGCCTTAAATACTATGCCACCTACTGTCTCCAGCAGAAAGTATTATTTTGCTTTTCTTCCTTTATGTGTGAATCTCCTCCAAGGTTTTCCTTATGTGAAACTCAAAAATCTCTTCTCCATCTTGCAGGTACTGGTCAGTTGCTCTGGGATGGGGGTACAAAGGGAAGCAAGGGATGTCACCTGCCCAGATAGAGGGGATAAGAGGTGGTTAGGAAAATTCAGAGTGCATTTCTGTCATCACTCTTCTCTATCCATAATATCTTTAAGAGAATGCTCTTCATGTTACTTCAGGCAGGTTAAGTGGTTGGTACCTAAAAGGCGAAGCAATTCTCCTTGGACCTGGCCATCATTGTGCACAAGGGCCAGAAGGGCAGTTCTCTGTGAGTCACAATCAGGCTAACACACCTTCTGCCATAGCTCTTGACTCTGAGACATCAGCCAAGGCTTCCTCATCATGGGATTTAGTCTTTTCCCTCCTAGACTCGTTGCATGTGATAGGGAAGCTAATTTGGCAAAGTAGAAGGCATACTTATATAATGTTATAAAGTGAATAAAACAAATACAAGTTTTATTCCTTGGTGATACCATGAGGTACAATTAAGGATGACTGTGGACAGGACCCCGGGAGAACATGGGCTTGGACCACAGTTTTCTTATAGTTTAATGGCAATATGCCTACTGCTTTGCTTTTATTACATGTCTCTTATTATTATTAGATGTCTTCTTTTTTTTGATGTAAGAAACAATTCAAAAAATAAAATAGAAAAGAAAAATTAAGGCAGGACTGATGGCAAGGAGAAATACAGAAGAAAGGAGAGGTAGAGAGGGAGTGGAAACAAAGAAAGGGAGGTTCGTTTTCATTTGGACTATAGGAAAAAGAGAATCCTCTCAAGTTTTCAGCCAGCTATGGTTGATGAGTAATAAAAGGAGATCTGAACCTCATTTATGTTTTAATATTTACTTAGTGTAGTAAAAAGTTGGGGAAAAAGAAAGTGAAGTGTCATGGGGAGTTCAAGACCTAAAAGGGACCATCTGAAACATGATCTAAAAAAAGGATACTGTGATTTCAATCCAAGGATTTTAATTTCACACAAGGGAGTAGGAAACTTCATGGTCTGTAAAACATTTTTTATGTCTGGTGATTTGTCTTGTAGAAGGAAGCTGAAAGCTCATCTCTGAGTCCCCAGTCCCCTCTAAACCCTGCAGGCTGATGCTGCTGCTGCTGCTTCTGCACTGCGCTGTGCCACCTGCTCCTGCTCTGTACTACGGCCCATGAGTGCTGTGAGGCCCCATCTCCTGCCTCCTGTCCTGAGACCTGCTGCCCTGCCTCTACCTCTACATCCCCCTGCCTGGAATCTCCTCTCTGCTCCCATGTCCAGATCTCTCCTTATTTCCCAAACCATCTTGGATGCGCAGGTGCCTCTGTCTGTCTGGGATTTCCAACCTGGCCCCAGGTTCTTCCATAGGAGGACAGCCTGTGGCTGCTGGCCAGGCTTATGGTCCCTAATAATTAGGTTCCTGCAGAGCCTCTGAGTCCTGGATTCTATTTTAAAAGGGCAGCTGAGTCCCGCTTGGTTGTGTTTCCAGAACTAGACACCAATTTCCAAGGACAGGTGATTGCATCACCTTAGGTTGCACCATGGGTACCTGCAGGGTGGTTTATATCGCGTCCTTTTAACTGAGTTGGTGTGTTATTCCTCAGAATTGTCTTCTCTAAATAGTTTCAAGGGAGCAAGGATCACACATCATGAAGCTTGGACGGCCGCAGTGAGAGAGCTGCCTCCCCACTTAGAGGTCAGTGTGGGCTATTATCCCTGATCTGCCCGCTCACCTGGTCAACCTGAGGGAGTCACCTGTGGCCATTCTTGGGGCTTTGCGTGTCCCTTGCACCAGCCTCTAGGACATACTATGGCTCCTGACCTGGTTGTGGCCTCTCATGATGAGGATCCTGTGGTGCCTCAGGTCTCTCTTTGCATCATGGCTGTCACCCTGCCCGCTCTGTACTGAGCATCTTCTCCACTCAGTGTGCTTCTTTCTAGGATCAGGACAACTTGTCGGCAGCCCAGCTGAGAGAGGCAGGAGGTTGGTGGGGGGCAGCCTGCTGGTCCTCCTCTGTTGGAAATTCCATGCGAGCCATTACTCTTGAATTCAGGAATGACGTCCAAACACCAACAAGAACAAGCCATCAGCACCCATTGCCCAGTTCCATTCCCAGGCCTGGAGAGGCGGGACGGGTCCCTGAGGTTGCCAGCACCCGGCCCTTATTAACCACCTCTCTCCTTAGCCAGACTGGTGAAATGGAGGCTCCATCTCATCCCCCTCACCCCAGAGTTCAGATTTATGAAAAAGGATCAAACCAGCACAGTGTCATGCTGGGTGTTTTATAAAACTGACTCCAGGCTTGGTTCACTCTTATTGCTTCATAAATACGTCTGATGTGTGTGTTGCCATGGTTACAGCCACCGACCCATTAGAACTTCTGCAACTCAAGTAACTGGAGGCTGTCCACTGCCCAGCAGCTTCCTGCCATTTCAGAAAGAACCCTGGATGTCCGGAGAGGAGAAGGCTGTGGGCAGGCCTGGGATGACCCATGACCAGTGCTGTGCTTCCAGTCCCAGGGAAACTGGGCTGATGATGCGGACTGAACCATGTCTTCCTACATCCATGTTAAAGTTGTAACTCCAGGAGCCACAGACTGAGACTGCGTTAGGAGACACAGTCCTTAAAGAGGTGATTTGGGTTAAGTGAAGCCCTTAGGTGAGCCCTAATTCAATATGACTAGTGTCCTTGTAAGAAGAGGTGAAGACACAGACACAAGACAACCATGTGAAGACAGAGGGGGAAGATGGCCACCCCTAGCCAGGAGCGAGGCCTCAGAGGAAGCCAAGTCTGTTGACACCTTGACTTTGGACTTCCAGAAATAAACGTCTGCTGTTTATGCTGCTAGTTTGCTGTTTATACTTAGCCTGGCAGCCCCAGCGGGCCAGCACAGGGGGTGACTTAGTTCCCATCCATGGCCTGACTCTGACTGAGGTATCCTGGGCCACTCTGTGAGTGCTCATATAGCTAAGTGACACTGCATGCAGCTGCTGGCTCCCTGTTCACACTGCCTGTGTTCTCCTGCTGCTCCCAGAGGTCTGTTGATAATTGTGGATTTGGGAGGCTGGATCCACTGGTGCCTTTGGAGGTCCCTGACTTGCACTGGCTGCCTCATGTCAGCAGGCACAACTTGTAGGACACAGAGGAGCAGGGGCAGAAGCCCTGGGCCCAGGCCTGTGGGGGCTCCTGTGCTGTGAGAGTTCCTCCCTGCTCCTTGGCACCCACTCTCGCATCTGCTCCTGTCGTGTCTCATCCACAGTGGAGTTCCCAGTGCGTCCCACCTCAGAGAGGCCAGGGGAACAGTGCCTGGGTGTGGATGCCCTCCACTCAGGGTCTTAGTTCCCGGAGACAGAAAGTCGTACTTGCCTCTGCCTGGCAGAGGGATGTGGAACCCACCTGTCAGCCTGTTTTTGGTGTAGTCACACAGATGGCCAGTGGGGCCGGAGGGTGACTCATCTGTGATCATGCAGAAGTAGCCCTAGCTGCCGAAGCTGCCCACTTATTAGAAGCTTACTATGGTGACCGACACTGTAGGATGGTTTACAGTTCCCTGGCCACTTTTTACAGCACTTAAGTTTATTTTAATACATACACCCAAGTTTAATTATGTAGACGAGAAATGAAGTTTCCCTGTGATTCCCACTGCCAGGTGGACATAGAAGGTTGCCAATTAGACAACATTCATTCCAGTGACCAGTCAAGGGACTCTGAAGACATGGTCAACCCCCCTAATCAGCTGACTTGGAAATAATCAAAGGGGAAATTACCTGAGCTCTTAAAAATAACTGGGCCCTTCCCAACAAGAGGCATTTTAAGCATGAGGGGGATCTTCCTGCCGGCCTTAGAAAGTGAGCTGCGGTACTATGAGAGGCCCTGACATGCTGGCCACACGCAGAGAGCTGAGCGTGCCTCTGGGAACTGAGATATGTCTCTGGCTGATGCCTGGCAAGGAAGCTGGGACCCACTCCCTAAGGTGCAAGGGACTGGGTTAGGCCCACTGCTGTGTGAGTTGGCCGAGTGCCCTGAGGGCCTGGAGGCAGTGCATTCAGCTGATGCCTTGATTCCAGCCTTGCCAAAAGCCTGCCCAGATCTCAGATCATGAGATGATGAGCACGCTAGTCTAAACTTGATGTGTAACATTGTAATAGGAAACTTAGGCAGTGTCCTTACATTGGTCTCCCCTCAGCATGTGGGTCAGGGTTCTACAGCTGTTTGGGTTTCCTCGCATCTTCTGTCACAACGTGACTTCTTGGTCTGCCTGCATCTGGTATCCCATTGTTTTTTATTTTTTTTTCCATGAATCAAATTTCCTCACAAGGGGGAATTTTATTGATTACTTTATTCCCTCACAAAAAGACCAACTGTAATCAAATAAGGTGAATGTTCACCTCAAGATTTAGTCGTCTTCATAATAAAACAAAAGATGAGACTTAGAATTGGATTGCTTCACCCTTCTCTTCTTAACTCCTCCCAGTTCAGAATGCTTGCGTCTCTCAATTGCCAGCACCCTCTTAGATCTGCAGTTGGGCTCCACGCATTCAAGCCTCAGCACAATCTTCTTTGTAGTTTTGCCCTTTTCTGGAAAGTAGGCTTAGTCTGTCCACCATAGCCACTCTGCTTCCTGCCATGATGCCGCTTTCCCCGAGCACACTGAGAATCCTTGCCCTTTTTGTACTTGATGAGGTTGGTGCTTGCCACACTTCTTACAGAAGGTCTGGCGGGTTTTAGGGACGTTTCACCATGCTTGCAGGTGTGCTATCTGTATAGAAAGGGATCCCATTCTTGATGCACTACCTGACGTTGGGTCCATGGTTTGGCCAGTCAATCTAGGCCATGGGATCAGTTTATCCTCCCTGGGGTTGGCCATTCTGTCCCCTAGGGTTGGCCACCCTGCCCTTTGCACCTAAGTGAGCAGGGAGTAAGGAGAAGGTTTGGGCCCCCATGGCCCCTTTCAGCAAGTCAACTCCCCATGGGTCTGTTCCCAGCTCCTCTCAGGTCATTTCTAGAAATAAAACCCATAAAACCCAGGAATGATCTCAATCTTCCCTAAAGAAGATCAAGAAAATATCACCATGTCTCCAAGCCCAGACCACAACAACTCAAGACTAAAGAAGAGTGAACATTTTTTAGATTGAAGTGCCTTTTTCTCATCTGCAGGGTTGAGAAATTGTTGTCATTTCGTAGAAGGCTTGGTGATTTATTTGTGAAATTCTTAGGAAGGATTGTAATGAGAAGGGAAATCTCACCAAGGTCTCAAAGCTGCTGACCAGCTTATTTAAAAGTATGCAATATATTCAGCAAATACTTAGGGAAAACCACAGGAAAAAATACTGGAGGAAATTCATTCCCTGTCAAAATAGTTGGAAATGCAGACCCAAAAATGTGTCAGTGAAGACAGAAAAGGGAGTAAGAGCCCCTACTCAGTCTCTATCAAGCAAAATCACGTTAAGACCCTTTTCATTTTGTAGACTCATAGGTAGTTGTAAGAATGGTACTCAGTCCATCTCCTTTCACCCAGCTTCCTAATGGCGATGTTTATGCAACTATAGTACATCATCCAAAATAGGAAGTTGAGGCTGGTGCATATCACGGAATAAATTATGTACTCCTCAAAACATACATGCTCAAGTCCTAATTTCTGGTACCTCAGACGATGACCTTTGGTAATAGGATCTTTGCAGATGTAATTAAGACGAGGTCACGTTATAGTAAGATGGGCCCTGATCCAGTAGGATCATCTGTGAAGACAGACACACAGGAAGAGTCATGTAATGGAAAAGGCAAAGGCTTGAGTTATACACCAGTCAAGAAACTCCAACAGGTACTGGGAAAACACCAGAAGCTAGACAGAATCAGGAAAGGATTGTGTCTTACAGGTGTGAGAAGGAAGATCAGCTTCCCAGTCAGACCCATTGATGTTCGGCTCATGTAGGACAGTTCCTGTTAGAAACACTCCTGTTCTGGGAGACTGCCATTTTCCAGCCCTATGGCTGCAGGCCTTTCTTGGGTAATTACAGTCTGCACTGGTTGGTGGTTCCAGGCTGTAGACTTCTCTAGTGCTCTGCTGCCTTACATGGGAGCACCTCACTGCTGCCTCAGGTCCTAAAGTCTCCAAGAAGTCACCTTGTTCTTTCATCACTTCAGAGTATTCCTAGGTTTGACTTTTTTATCTCTAGTTTCTCTTTTTAATTTTTTATTATTATTAATACTTTTATTATTATTATTCATATTCATTAAATCGCTATACATCATTTAGATTGTGAAGATACTTTACCCAGCATGATATACACCTCAGTTCTTCTAAAAATGATAGTTAAGCCAGCAGATGGCATAGTGGTTAAGATGTTGGACTCTCCCACATGGTCAACTGTAGTTTGAGTCCCTAGATCCAGCAGCTTGAAACTCACAGTGGGCTCGTATGAGTGCATGGCCAAAATCCTGAAAGGAGAATGGAGGAGACGGGATTGCAGCATGACCATCCCTCAGGGAAGTGATTTCTTACTCTCTCCCTGTCTCTCTCTGTGTCTTTGGCAGGCACACGTGCCTGATAGCAAACATCTCTCTCAAATCAATACCGTAGTTAAAATACATAACGTAAAATTTATACTTTAGCCATTTAAAAAGTATAGCTCAATGGCGTTAAGTATATTCACATTGTTATGTATTCATCACCACCACTGTATCCAGAACTGTTTAACCTCCCCAAATTGAAACTGTTCCCAGTAAACAACTCCCCATTCCCTCGCTCCAGCCCCTGGACACTACCGTTCTACTTTCTGTCTCTATGAATTTGACTGCTCTAGTACCTTGTGTAAGTGGAAGCCTGCATTAGTTATTCTATTGCACTGACTTATTTCAGTTGACATAGTGTCCTCAAGGCTCAAGGATGCTGCTCCAGGTACCAGAATTTCCTTGCTATGAAGGCTGAATGAATGTTACATAGTACATATATACTACATTTTATGTATTTACTTACTGTTGGTGGACACTGGGTTGCTTCTGCCTTTTGGTTAATGTGAGTAACGCAGCTGTACAAATATGTATCTGAGCTCCTGCTTTTAATTCTTTGAGGTATATGAGAAATAGGATTGATGGATTATACAGTAAATCTATGTTTAATTTTTTATGTTTGACTTTTAGATAATATCCAGAATTTTTTTGTTTTCAAGAGGGAAGCCTAGGGAGGAAATAAGGCTACTCAGTCTTGGCAAAAACTCGCAAGCCAAATCAGTTTAAAATCTTCTTAAAACTAACAAACCGCATTTACAGCATAACCAACAAGTGTTCCCTGAAGTTTGTGTCAGGAACACAGCACACCTCTCCTTAGAATCCTTACCTGCTTCTGAAGCTCAAGGAATCTTCCTGAAGAACGACCGGGTTCCAGGTCCTTGGTCAACCATGAAACATGTATCTGCTGTGGCAAATTATTTTCTTTCTTCTTCAGTGCTATTTTTCTCTTGTTAGAACTGCAGCACATAAGAAAACATCTTTTTTTCCTTTTCCTCTCTCCCTTTCTTCCTTTCTTTCTTTCTTTCTTTCTTTCTTTCTTTCTTTCTTTCTTTCTTTCTTTCTTTCTTTCTTTCTTTCTTTCTTTCTTTCTTTCTTTCTTTCTTTTAGAGGTTTTTGCATGGTGTGCCCACCAGAAAGACAGAGAGAGAGAGAGACAGAGAGGCAGAAAGCGAGAAATCACCCCCCCCAGGGGAGACGGCCACACTGCAATCCTTTCTCCTCCATTCTCCTCTTGGGATCTTGGGCACACACACGCACCCAGCGTGAGTTTAAGTCACTGGGTCTGGGACTTGAACTGCGGTCGACTACGTGGGAGTCCAGTGATGTAGCCATTACGCCATCTACTGGTCCTGAAAATATCATTGTTACAACAAAGGTTCTCATAATTCTTTTAACCTTTCTAGAATTATTTCTTCCATTATCTTATTGATCCCCACAGCATTGCAAACATCAAAAAGGAAGCAGTCACAGCCAAAATTATTTATTTCCACTTGATAGACAGGGAAATTGGACTCAGAGAAGTAGAATCAGGATGATAATTCGGAAACTCCCAATGCTTACGCCATTGCTGTCGTTTAAGTGTAATTTCCATGCCTATTGATTAAACTAATGGTAGTAGGATCACTCAGCATTTTAGATCATTAATCCATCTCTATCAGTTGCCAATGTCCTGTTTATGGGACTGTACCTGTTTTCTAGCCTGGGAAGTGTGGGGGAAGGGTGAGGTCAGAGGGAGCACAGTGTCGCATCGTCACATTGAGAACATCTGGTTTACATTTGGCATTGGGAGGAATAAGTCTGTTACCCAGGGCTGCAGTTTCTCTTCCTGATTTATCATTGGGGCTGCTGTGGCAGACCCTGGAGCATTAGTATGAAATGAAGCACCTTTCTTGAATACTAAGGAGCTCAGGGTCATGTGTGCAGACAGCTTGGTGGTGTGACAGCTCACACCAGGCCAGGGCTGAGGAAGCTAGGGCAGGAGTGGGCCGAAGAGGTCACTGCATGCATTTACTGGTGAACTTGCTTAGGAATCTGAGACCTATGCTCTGTTTGGGCCTGGGACGTCTGGTGGACTGTGGACCAATACATCCCACAATTCTCCAAGAAGTTCAGATGAGGACTCAGAGCCCTATATCCACAGCGAGCGCAGGTTAGTTAGGGTATCTCGAGCCTTAGCATGCTCCAGTGTTCATCCTAGTGTCCTGGTGAATGGACGGTCTCTCTCTGAAGCCTCCAGCCTCCCTGCATTGCCAGAGCAAGTTCTCACGAAGGCAGACTACACATGTCGTTTTTACGTTAACGTCAGAGTTCTCACCTGTGTTCCTATGAAATATGTATAACAGATGGCAGTGAAATGACGTTCTGAATTCTGAGAAGACAAGTGAGAAGACAGGATTGATGTGCCACCTCCCTCTTAAAAAAATCTTTCGAATCCTTTTTCTACTGTTCCTGCCACTGGGCATGTGGTGGGGTTGTCTGTAACTTTCTATGCTCTGGTTTTACTCTACCCTGGAATAATTTGGTTCTATCTTCAATGATCTCATAAATGAACAAATTTGGGCCGACCCGTTTGCTTCTTCCTGCATCCTTGATGATAGAAAAGCAATAGAATAGAAATCTAGTTTCTACCACAGCCTTTGAACTTAAAACACTACTGGTAACACTCAAGAAACCATGAGCTGCCTCTAAATTAAGGAAATGGCCTCTGCTAGGTCTTCTGTCCTGTTGGTGGCTTCTAAATCTCCTCAGTCACATATTCTACCGGAAGCACAAACTCTTGCCCTGAGAACAGGGACCCAGACTGAGCATTTGTGTATTAGCATGTCGTTTTGGTTTCTGGGACTGACACACAGACATTAGTGGAAGGGCCGGCTTGTCCCCGAGCTGAGGAGCTGGGGGTTTCCCTACCAACTCTGAAGTCCTAAGGGCTCTCAACATGTGCCCTGTCTTACTCTACTCCCCCAGACCAATCCACAGAGGGGATTCCCACAGATTCTAATTTGGAGACTTATTTATTTGATATATGTCTTATAATTTTGCAGAGTAGAATAGAGAAAAGAGGCTATATATTTATGGAAATTATTTTATTAACCTAAAATTGTATTATTATTATTATCCAAAATGACTGAAACATTAAATACCAGAAATGATAACTATGGTATGTTGAAAATGCTATCCCCCCCCCGTATCTACTTCCCAATCCCCAAAACCTATGAATATGTTATGGAACATGGAAAAGGAGAATTAAGGCAGCTGATGGAATTAAGGTTGCTGGTGACCTGGAAATGGAGAAATTATTCTGGGTTGTCCAGGTGGGCCTAGTTACATGGGGCCTTAACAAGGAAGAGGGAGGCAGAAACTCAGGGTCAGAACAATGGGAGGTGGGAGGAACTCGACTGGCCTTGGCAGGCTTCAAAGATGGAGAAAAGGGCCATACACCGAGGAGTTCAAGTGGCCCCCAGGAGCTGGAAAAGGCAGGGAACCCTTGGAACCAGCCCTCGTGACACTTCAATTTCAAGCCAGTAAATCTGATTTCAGACTTCCCACCTCCAGAACTGGAAAATAACCAATCTGTGTTGCCACTAAACCTGTGGTAATTTGCCATAGCAGCAATGGGAAATCAATACAATAACACAACAAAGAGACTAATGTCCCAAGCTTTTGGGAAAGGTGAGACTGTATCTGTGGGAACTAGAGCTTGGCTCGCATGCAGGGGTGGGCCATGTTTGCAGACAGCTGGCATCTAGCTAGCTCTCCCTGCACGTATTCACCACACTTCTCATCAGCAGGTGCAGTTTTCTTTATTTTCCATTTTTTTAATTGTCAGAGGGTGTGTGCACTCACCAAAGAGAAACAAAGGGGGGGAGAGGAGACCAAGAAAGAGAGAGAACTCCCCATGTAGTATGGTCACACTACAATCCCTTCATTTCACCAACCCTTGGGGGTTTTAGGCCTACCTTTACATGTGCCTGGTATGCTTTTCAAGCCCCTGCGGTCAGGATTTGAATCATGGTTGGCCCATGTGGGATCTGTCTCCTTACTCACAAGGCCACAGGGCCAGCCCTTCTTTTCCTCTGAATAACAGAATGTTGCAGAATTAGCCTGACACAGAACTGCCTGTTTCTAGTGAGGACTCCATTGCCCTTTTGGAAGCAGTTGCTGTGTTCAGACTTCTGTCTGAACACTTGGCTGGAGGTAGAGGCCCACTGTGTCTTTGGCCGCTCCAGTTGCTCAGCACTGGAGCTCTGAATTCAGGCCCCAGTTGGTACCTGTGACATCCTGTAAGGCAGCACTCACTGTGGTCCCAGGTGCACCTTTGATCAAGCAATCCCAGTCATGCACTTGGATCATTCAGTGAGTTTCCATCACATGCCAAGCCTGGTAGGAGCCCATGAATGATAGAGCTGGTGTGGGGCTGCTAGTGTCCCATGCAGCCTCCTGAAGGAGAAGCACAGTGAGTTCGCAACAATCAAACGTGTTTGCCAGTGCTTGTGGAGAAACAGCAGCTGAGAACGAAAGCCATTTCCCAAGGCCATGTAGCTACGTGCAGATGGGGACTCATACTCAGGGCTGGACCCTGGAGCCTGCTGGGCTGGTTGGTTACTACTGAAAAGCATTTCTTTTATCCTAAAACTATTTCAGACAAGCACCAAAGGATGTCTTGCAGTTCTGCTTGACTAAGATTTAATGAAGTTAATGTTCATACTTTCCACATGCTCTATTTTTCCGTTCTTTCAGAGTCCAAATTTCCTTGGTGTAGTCTCATATGAAAGTTTGACTATTATAGAGATAAACCACATTTGATTAGGTTTCAATGAGTGGAAAGCTATGTAGTTCAAATAAATGCAGAAGTGATTGACTTTGGAACTGAAAGATAAAATGCTCCCAGCTGTAGCGATATTTCTTCTACCTTCTTTTTCTTTTTCTTTTTTTTTTTTTTTTTTTTTTTTCTAGGGGAAAACATGTCTTTCCAGCGACGGCTGAGGAGCTGGGGGTTTCCCTACCAACTCTGAAGTCCTAAGGGCTCTCAACATGTGCCCTGTCTTACTCTACTCCCCCAGACCAATCCACAGAGGGGATTCCCACAGATTCTAATTTGGAGACTTATTTATTTGATATATGTCTTATAATTTTGCAGAGTAGAATAGAGAAAAGAGGCTATATATTTATGGAAATTATTTTATTAACCTAAAATTGTATTATTATTATTATCCAAAATGACTGAAACATTAAATACCAGAAATGATAACTATGGTATGTTGAAAATGCTATCCCCCCCCCGTATCTACTTCCCAATCCCCAAAACCTATGAATATGTTATGGAACATGGAAAAGGAGAATTAAGGCAGCTGATGGAATTAAGGTTGCTGGTGACCTGGAAATGGAGAAATTATTCTGGGTTGTCCAGGTGGGCCTAGTTACATGGGGCCTTAACAAGGAAGAGGGAGGCAGAAACTCAGGGTCAGAACAATGGGAGGTGGGAGGAACTCGACTGGCCTTGGCAGGCTTCAAAGATGGAGAAAAGGGCCATACACCGAGGAGTTCAAGTGGCCCCCAGGAGCTGGAAAAGGCAGGGAACCCTTGGAACCAGCCCTCGTGACACTTCAATTTCAAGCCAGTAAATCTGATTTCAGACTTCCCACCTCCAGAACTGGAAAATAACCAATCTGTGTTGCCACTAAACCTGTGGTAATTTGCCATAGCAGCAATGGGAAATCAATACAATAACACAACAAAGAGACTAATGTCCCAAGCTTTTGGGAAAGGTGAGACTGTATCTGTGGGAACTAGAGCTTGGCTCGCATGCAGGGGAGGGCCATGTTTGCAGACAGCTGGCATCTAGCTAGCTCTCCCTGCACGTATTCACCACACTTCTCATCAGCAGGTGCAGTTTTCTTTATTTTCCATTTTTTTAATTGTCAGAGGGTGTGTGCACTCACCAAAGAGAAACAAAGGGGGGGAGAGGAGACCAAGAAAGAGAGAGAACTCCCCATGTAGTATGGTCACACTACAATCCCTTCATTTCACCAACCCTTGGGGGTTTTAGGCCTACCTTTACATGTGCCTGGTATGCTTTTCAAGCCCCTGCGGTCAGGATTTGAATCATGGTTGGCCCATGTGGGATCTGTCTCCTTACTCACAAGGCCACAGGGCCAGCCCTTCTTTTCCTCTGAATAACAGAATGTTGCAGAATTAGCCTGACACAGAACTGCCTGTTTCTAGTGAGGACTCCATTGCCCTTTTGGAAGCAGTTGCTGTGTTCAGACTTCTGTCTGAACACTTGGCTGGAGGTAGAGGCCCACTGTGTCTTTGGCCGCTCCAGTTGCTCAGCACTGGAGCTCTGAATTCAGGCCCCAGTTGGTACCTGTGACATCCTGTAAGGCAGCACTCACTGTGGTCCCAGGTGCACCTTTGATCAAGCAATCCCAGTCATGCACTTGGATCATTCAGTGAGTTTCCATCACATGCCAAGCCTGGTAGGAGCCCATGAATGATAGAGCTGGTGTGGGGCTGCTAGTGTCCCATGCAGCCTCCTGAAGGAGAAGCACAGTGAGTTCGCAACAATCAAACGTGTTTGCCAGTGCTTGTGGAGAAACAGCAGCTGAGAACGAAAGCCATTTCCCAAGGCCATGTAGCTACGTGCAGATGGGGACTCATACTCAGGGCTGGACCCTGGAGCCTGCTGGGCTGGTTGGTTACTACTGAAAAGCATTTCTTTTATCCTAAAACTATTTCAGACAAGCACCAAAGGATGTCTTGCAGTTCTGCTTGACTAAGATTTAATGAAGTTAATGTTCATACTTTCCACATGCTCTATTTTTCCGTTCTTTCAGAGTCCAAATTTCCTTGGTGTAGTCTCATATGAAAGTTTGACTATTATAGAGATAAACCACATTTGATTAGGTTTCAATGAGTGGAAAGCTATGTAGTTCAAATAAATGCAGAAGTGATTGACTTTGGAACTGAAAGATAAAATGCTCCCAGCTGTAGCGATATTTCTTCTACCTTCTTTTTCTTTTTCTTTTTTTTTTTTTTTTTTTTTTTTCTAGGGGAAAACATGTCTTTCCAGCGACG
>NW_006159692.1:7589281-7606888 GCF_000334495.1 Tupaia belangeri chinensis
TGAACGCACCTCCCAATGGGGTGTGGTCCCATTGCAGGTCTCATCCACATGCCTCTGTTCTCTCAGGGTTTAAGCCCGCAATGTACATATCTGGCATTTTTTTTTCAAACTACCTTCTCAAGGATTCAAACTGAAGTCAGTCATGTGGAACCTGGCTCTCTTAACCATCAGACCATGAGGCTAGCCCTTTTCTATCATAGTTAAAAGAATTTATCATCTGAAAGGGACTAATGAAAAAGAGATGCCAATTAAAAAGTACTTTTCATTTTGAGAATTATTTTGATGAAGCATATGATTCAGCTATGCTTAATTATTATGTGCAAAGCACTTTCTGAAATAGCTTCTACTCCTTGGAGTATGCTTTCATTTATTTTAATAAAATATCAGACTGCCCTTCCAAGTTCTCAGAGTCCTCCTTTGTGGCTTACCGTCAAATTTCCAACATTGAGTATTTAATCCAAGGAGGTAAAAGGCTTCCCCCCTCTACTTCCCTGCCACTGGTGTGGATCATCAAGAGCAGATGATGGGAACCAGCAGTTAGCATAATGGCTATGTCGCTGGACTCCCACATAGTCAACCGCGGTTCGCGTCCCAGACCCGGTGGCTTAGAACTCACGCCAGGTGCGTGTGCGTGCATGCGCAAGATCCCGAGAGGAGAATGGAGGAGAAGGGATTGCAGCGTGACCATCCCCCCTGGGGGTGATTTCTCGCTTTCTGTCTCTATGTCTCTCTCTGTCTGTCTGGCGAGCGCATGTGCCCTATAGCGATAAAACCTCTCCAAAAAAAAAAAAAAAAAGAGCAGCTGATGAGGATACATCTTTTGATTCACGTGAACTGAGTAGTAGATATGTGTTATGTGAGAGCCCAAAGCACAACTGTCTTTCCTGTAGTTGTTTGTTTTGTTTTTAGCAAGACACAACTAGATGCACAGTGTTCCACCCCAGTGGATAATTTTAATGAGAAAGATTTTAAAGGAACTCAGCATTTGAGTGAAGTTTGATAACATTTCCTCTTTGAAGCTGCATCTGACTGCGTGTATTAGTCTCTCATGGCTGCTGTAACTAATGACCACAGATTTAGTGATTTTTTTTTAATTAAAAAAACTTTTTTAAGAGAGATTTTTGCTACAGAGTGTGTGCTTTTGCCAGAGAGACAGAGTAGACAGGAAGCAAGAAATCACTTCCCAGTGGGGATCGTCATGCTGCGATCCCTTCTCATCCCTTCTCCTCTCAGGATATTGGGCACATACGCACATGCTCCTGGCATGAGCTTTAAGCTGCCAGTTTCGGGACTGGAATCGTGGTTGGCCATGAGGGAGTCCAGCGATGTAGCCATGACTTTATCTGCTGGTCCTCAGATTTAGTGATTTAAAAGCACACAGATTTATTGTCTTCTAGTTTGGGTGGTCAGAGGTCCAATATGGATCTCACTGGGCTAAAGTCAAGGATTCAGCAGGGCTAGTTCCTTCTGAAGACTCTATGGAAGAATTTGTTTCCTTTGCCTTTTCTGGCTTCAAGAAGTTCCCACATTCCCTGGTGTGTTGCCCTTTCCTCCATTTTCAAGGCCAGCCATGTTGGATCCTCTAGTCTCTCTCTGCCTCTCATTCACCTGCCTCCCTCTTCCACTTAGAGGGACATTTGGGATTACATTTAGGGTCCACCTGCATAATCCAGGAAAATCTCCCTATCTCTAGCCTCCTTCCCACCATTAGTCACAACTGCAAAGTCCTTTGCATCATGGAATAAGCATGCTTACAGCTGTTGGAATCAGGACATGGACATATTTGGGGTCATTATTCCACCTACCATACTGGGATTTTCACTCATGAGTGCTGGACTGCTCTTTTCAAACCCACCCATTTCTCGGCTTGCTTTCGGGCACCTCCCCTGGGGAAGGTTGAAGCCCCATTGTCTGGTTGCTGTCCTGGGTCACACTTCTTTCCCTCCTAGCCTGCTGGGACTATGGCTAATGCCTTCATGGTGAGCCTGAGGTTGTCAGGACAGGCTCCACAGTGCTAGTCTTTGTCCTTTGAGAGGGCATTGTTGGGAAGCCACCTACCCCCACCCTCAGATTTCCTAAAGGGGGTTTTAAGGAAGCTGTGTGAAGCTGTTCAGATGGTTCAGCATCCACTCCACTTGGCCGTCAGTGCACCTAGGTGCTCATTTCAGACTGCTTGCCTTTGCAATGGTCCCCTCACCTCTAGAGGAGGAGGTCTGTTGGGGACCCAGTCTTCTCTGACCCTTTTCTTGTCCAGTCAACTTTTTTCTTTTTCCCTCTCTGTAGTAAAATACACAGAACATAAAATTTACCATGCTAACCATGTTTAAGTGTAAAGTTCAGTGGAATTAAGTACATTCATGGGGCCGGCAGATGGCATGATGGTTAAGGGTGCTGGACATCCACATGACTGACCACAGTTTGAGTTCCGGATCTGGCGGCTTGCTTTCTCACTTTCTCTCTCTCTCTCTCCCACCCCTCTGGTCAAATTAAAATAAATAAAGTTAAATAAAATAATTCTTGAAAAACATAAAAAATAAATACATTCACAATGTTGTGCAAATATCACTACCATCCATTCTAGAGCTTTTTTATCTTATAAAACTGAAACTCCTCACCTGTTAAACAACACCTCATTCCCTCCTCCCCACCAGCTCCTGGCTATCACCATTCTATCTTTTGTGTATTATGGTGACTCTAGGTGCCTGACAGAAGTATAATACTTCACTCTTTGTCCTGTGACTGGCTTATTCCATTTAGCATGATGTCCTCAAGTGTCATCCATGCTGTAGTATGTGTCAGAATTTCCTTCCTTTTAAAGGCTGAAAGATATCCACTGTATGTACAGGCCACATTGTGCTTATCCATTCATGTGTTCACAGACTCTTGGGTGGCTTACTCCTCTTGGCTATTGTGATTAATGCTGCTATGAACATGAGTGTGCAAAATCTCTTCAAGTCCTTGCTTTGATTTCTTTGGGGTATACAGATCCATTAGTGGGATTGCTGATTCCATTTTTAGTTTTTTGAGGAACTACCGTACTGTTTTACAGAGAGACAGCACTGTTTTATGATCACATCACTTTGTTCTCATCCTTGCCAAGACTTGTTATTTTCTGTTTTGATAGTAGCTATCGTAATGGGTGTGAAGTGGGGTCTTGGCTCCTTTATAAGAGTATCTTTGGAGTCCCTATCTGCCTGCTAGGATCACTGTCTTGTGTGCTCCTTGGTCCTGGGAAGCTTTGCTCCAGCACCCTGCTAAAACATCCACCTCTGAAGTGCCAGGAATCCCTGTGATTGGCTTCTGACTGTCTACTGATGATAGCATGCTCAGGTCTGCCAGGCTGGCTGAGCCAACCTATTTTCTCCAGGCCTGCCCCACTCTGATGGGTGCCTGGTTCCAGTTCTTGCTTAAGAAGCAGAAAGCAAGCCAGATATTTGCACTTTTCTTCTGGGAACATAATGCAAAAGTATCACAAATGCTAAAATAATAATGAATTGAAAAGTCAGAGCTGGAAATCCTTTGTTAGAGAATCATCTGAGATGATTCTTTCATGTATTCAAAAAAATGATATTACATATGGCATGAAGAGTCAGACATAGAAGCAATGAAAACAGTCTAGATGGAGAGGGATGAATATTTATCAGATTCCAGGATGAACATGGGCTTTGTAATTGTAATACATTAGAGAAAATTAATTCCCAGGATCCCCCCTGGGAAGAGAATGGTAATTGTTTGGAAAAGATGGGTAATAAGCCACTTTGAGGGGGAGGGAGACCCATAGGGAAGGCAAGGGGATTGCAAAACTGCCTTCTAGAAAGCTTGGACCTTGCTAATTGTTAGATCAGCCTCTGAACGGCCTTTAGATAATTTCCCGTCAGAAAATAAGGAGAAAGTTACAACGAACTTTGGCCAGAACCCTATGGCCAGAGCCCACCCTACCGGCAGCAGACACCCATCGATGGGCCCACAAGGTCACAATGGCAAGTAAGCTAGTCAACGTACTCACCACTTTTGTGACCCTCCACCCCTCCTATGTAAGTATATCACATCTCCTTGGTAGGGTGAGCTGAAACCCCCAGCTTCAGCCTCCTGGGTGCTCTTTCTTTCCATAAACTTTCCTTTTTCTCTTGAGATGGTGCCTCCTGAGTCTGACTCCATACCCTTAAGCTAATGAACTGACCTGTTTGATGGAGGGCTGGTAGGTAGTCTAGGGACAAATACTGGCCTGGTGCAATGGAGGGAGCTGGAGCTTTTGGTGGTTGGGGAAGATACCCAGAGGGGGTTCACTTGAGTTTTGTAAAAATGAAAAAACTTCTGAAAACAAAAAAATATACCATGATCAGGAATAAAAGTAAATAACAAATGAGGGACCAGTGGATGGCATAATGGTTACGTTGCTGGACTCCCACATTGTTAACTGCAGTTCGAGTCCCAGACCCAGCACCTTAAAACTCAAGCCTCATAGGAGAAATCTCTTTTAAAAAAGTATATAAAAAATGAGGGCAGATGTTTACAGCAAATATGAGCAAGAGTTAGTTGACACATTTTCACTGCTCTCTGAAAGAGGCAAGAAGGCTCCAAAGGAAAACTCATCAGGGATCACTGGGGGCCTCTGAAAAGAGCAGGAAATGAGACTAATCCGAGGCTTTTATTATGGGGAATGAAAGTGAGAGGAAAGAGAGGGAGCACTCTGACAGGAGGTCAGGCTGAGGGAAAGAGAAAGAGAAGTTGGAGAGAGAATGTCCTGGAAACCCCAGGGAGTCCTGGTCTCTCCCTTGGTCTCCCTGCTGTGTCCTCAGGGTGGGAGCAGCTGGTGTGTGCTGTGGTCTCGCCGTCAAGTTCAGTCTGGGCTTCAGAACCAGTAGCTGGACAGGCCCTTGGTCATCCACACCCATGGTTGGAGTTGGGAGGAGCATTTTCATGGCCAGTACAGATGCCACCAGAAAGGCCCAAAGGAAGGCAGGCAGGTGGTCATGAAGCATTTCTCTCCTTTTTTCTGATTGCCAGAGGGCATGTATGCTCCCCAGAGAGAGAAAGGGGCAGACAGAGAACAGGAGAAAGAACGCTCCATGGAGTGTGGTCCCTCCTCAATCCCTCTTCCTCCATTTCTGTACCCTGTTGGGATTCCGAGCGTGCACACACATACATTCAGTGTGTTTTTCAAGCCACAAGGCCCAGATTCCAACAGAGGCTGGCCTTAACTACTAGGCCATGGGGCTGCCTAGCCAAGAAAAATTCTACATATAGTATCCTCGCAGCCTTCTAAGAAGGCAGGGCTGAGGATGGGGGTAAAGCAGTCCCCTGGCCTGCCCTTTGTGTAGTCCCAACTGGGAAACAAAGCCTTCCAGGCTGTCCTTAGAACCCAGTTACACCCCAGAATCATAAGAATGCATCCTCTCAGCACCTCCCATGGCCATCTAGCCAATATTTGAATACCTCCCATGAGAGGCGGTTCATTTAAGTCCTAGACATTTCTGGACAAGTCTTAAAGGTCCATACTACTTAAAGTAGACCACAACATCTTTGTGGCCCTTTTAGAAATTCAGAGCTTTGGGCCCACCTTGGAGCTACTGAAAGAGTTTTTGCATCTTCACAAAATCCCAGGAGCTTGGCAAGTGCATCCACTGTGAGTTTTTTTTTTTTGGGTTTGTTTTGATTTTTTGCCATAGGAGGAGAGAAAGAGGGGGTAAAGTGAGAAATCACTCCCCGGGGGGGATGGCTATGCCTCTATCCCTTCTCCTGGGATTTTGGGCATACACACACTCACACCTTGTGTGATTTTTCAAGTCACCAGGTCTGGGACTTAACCTGTAATAGGCCATGTGGGGGTCCAGCTCCTTAACCACCACATCGTTTTCTGGCCTTCACATCCAGTGTGAGAAGCAGTATCTCAGAGTGACTCAGGACTGAGGTAACATCAACCTCCCTAACTCTCCCCCATTATCTTAGTTTTGCTTCATGGAGCCACATGGGATGGCCCTGCTCCCTTTCTTGCATTAACTGTGATGATGAACATCTGTGGGCCCATTGGCTCAGGCCAGGACTGGGATCCTAGCTTGGGGGAGGAAGCAGTTGAGGGAAGAGGCCATATTCCAGGTAGGCGAGCAGGGGTAGGAATAGCTATCTTGAGGGATAAGGTGCTATAACTTCAAGTTTGTGGTGAAGAGTGACCCAGATGGCTAAGGGCCTTGAATGTTAGTTTGAGGACTTTCTTGTATAAACTACAGGGGTAGGAGGGTGTTGCCCACATTATTCTGCAGCTCAAACCTCCCTTTTCAGCCTTCAATCTAAATCCTCTATCACAGTTACCATTTGTGTGGTTCCAAAACCTTGTTCTGGACTGAATCGTGACCCCCTTCCCTAATCCTAACCCTGACTCTCCTTCCAATGCATATATTGATGCCTGAACTCCAGTATGACTACATTTGACAATAGGGCTTATAACAAGGTGTTGTAATTAGGATAAATGAGGTCATAAGGGTGGGTCCCTGATCTGACAGACTTAGTGTCTTTATAAGAGGAAACCCCAGAGAGCTCTTTG
Source organism: Tupaia belangeri chinensis (assembly GCF_000334495.1). Classification (NCBI taxonomy): domain Eukaryota; kingdom Metazoa; phylum Chordata; class Mammalia; order Scandentia; family Tupaiidae; genus Tupaia; species Tupaia belangeri. The sequence goes on from NW_006159692.1 coordinate 7,595,823, forward strand.
TCTCTGCCACATGAAGGCATAATGGGAATATGGCTGTACACCAGCCCAGAAAATAGCCCTTGCTATAGATCGGTTGTCACCTAGACCTTGGACTTCCAGCCTCCAGAACTGTGAGAATAAATGTCTTTTGTTTAAGTCACTGTTTATGTACTTTGTTATGGCCACCCATGATGATAGGATGAATCTGAAATGTAGTATCTTAGCAAAACTTAACAATTTTCCCCACAAAAGTTGTGTAAGCTACATAGCAGATTTAACACAATTTTATATAAATTACACATTGAATCTTGAATAATAACAATTTACTTATTTACTTAGTTATTTATTTATATTGACAGAGGGTGTGTTCACTTGCTGGAGAGAGACAGAGATGGGGAAGGAGGTGAGAAAATACCCTCCATGGGGAATGTTCATGCTGGATCACTTTTCCTCCATTTCAACTTCCTTTTGGGACTTTGGGCATGCATGCACACACACCTAGTGCACTTCTGAAGACACTGGGTCTGGTACTCACATCTCATAGTCAGCCATGTGGGATCCAGCCACCTTAACCACTATACCATGGGGTGACCTGAACAATAATATTTTGTAAGTTAAAATATGTTATTGAAATTAATTTAAACTTAAAAAAATGTAGCCATGAGACAATTCAAGATTGTATACATGGCTTACATTTGATGCTCATGTATTTCTGCTGGTTATTACTACCCTAGGCTAGGTCATTGCCCCTCTGTGTGCTTGGAAGGCTCTGATCTTACTCTGGTGTGAATGGAATGGGATGTTCCATTCTTTTATTTTATTTTAATTTTTATTATCATCATAATCTTCTTTATATTACATTGGATTACATATAACTTAACAGCGTATTACATTGCTTTTTCAAAAGGGAATGCCATGCATGTCAGTCAATACAGAGACATTAATCTCCCCGCTTCAACAGTCAATATCTTTTCTATGTTTTTCCCAATCATTATTATTATTATTCTAATTATTTTTTAAAACAGTCAATCACTATTTCTTATTTTGCTTGTAAAAAGACTTTACCTATCATGAAATACTTTTCAGACCAATCCAGTTGAGAATACTATACATGTCTGGGATGTTCCATTCTGTAAGTTGCTGTGACAATCTACACACTGAAGATGTTCAAAAGGGGTAAAAGGATAAAGAGAGAAAAGAGGAAAGGTGGGAGGGAAGGAAAAAAGGAGGGTGCAGAGAAAGAGGAGAAAAGAGGAAAGGAGGAGGAAGTAACATGGACTCCAGCATAGGAGATGACACAGGGCTGCACACCCAGGGGGCCTGGGCAGCACATGCCCATCCCCAGGGCAGGAGGGTGTAGAGCTCTTGCTGTCCTGGGTCTAGAGAAGAAAGCCAGCTGGAGTAAGACTTGGCCCGTCTGGGACTGTAGTAGGTTTCATGGCCCTAATGGTTCCCTGTTGCAGCCTTAGATGTAAGCAGTGGTCAATGTTCTCTCAGACACACCCCCAGAGGTTTGGAAGAAAAATACTTGCTCTCCTCACATAATGCAAAAATATAATCTTCTAGACACTATTGTTTCAAAGTAGAGTACCTTCTCCCTCATCTTTCAGTCTACATGATGAAAGCATAATGGATTTTAGGATTTATTTACCTGGCAGACCTTTTTATATTTCTTGGCCCATAGGCCGTAAATCAGCCGGGGTCTACTTAAGTAGAGTAAGTCCGGTTTGCTGTGGGACGGTAGTGCTCAGATGTAGTCTTACCCTGCAGTTGTGTAGGGGGAGGAGGCTCCTGATGCTGACAGCTCTCACTCTGGCAGAGCATTCCATGTGGTGTAATTAAATGCACACCCTGTTTATCCAGGCACGGTGAGTTGGGTGGGCTTAAGGAATCCAAGTAGTGGGTAAGATGTAAATAAAACTGTAGCTATCATTCTCTTTAATGAAGTAGAATTATAATTTATACAAAATGTGTGTCCTAAAGTGAGAAGACAAGATGTATTTCAAACATACTTACATTAAGTAACACTTCTTTATTCTTAGCATTATTTGCAAGTTGTCCAATTCTACACAGGGACTCTGGTTATCACTGCTTAGGAAACTATTTCCTTATGGATTATGGAAATAAATGGAGTATGTAATTTTTTTCAGTCAAAGTTTAATCAAGAGTGCTACCCCAGGTATTGGAGAGTAAGATGTTACTAGCAGGCTACAGAGGTGTAGGCAAGCCTCAGGTGTAAAGATGGGCAAATCCTGCAGGGAAGAGCCCTCTGCATTCTCAGTTGCAGTACCCCAAGACTCCTCTCAGGAGGATGCCCAAAGTGCTGAGAACTTCCATGTGGATCTCAGGGGGTCTACAGGCCTGAAGCGATGACACCTCATGGCAGAGGGAAAACCCCATGAACTCCATCTGGCAAAGCACATGCCTGACTTCAGTTGCCTCAAGAGAGTTAGATGGCTTCTCTGTCTCTACTGCCTCCAGATTTTGTGAGAGGCCCTCTAATATGGGGATCAAACTAAATTCCAAGGAACTTGAGCATTCATGCAGTCTCTAGGCTTTATCCACTTTGGCTTGGGGTGGGGAAACATATCTGGAAAGTATTTGAAATACCTGTTTTTTCAGTTTATTTATCCACAGTAGAGAACCTACGTGAAGTCTTCACAAAGTTTATGGAAAATGCACACTATGAAAAACTATGCATGGATTTAAAATCTTTTGTACCAAAATGAACTTCTACTTTATATATTTTTCTATGAACTTTTTGAAGTCCTTTGTATTTTTTTTTTCCTGTGAAAAGATAGCATGCTGGTTTTAAGTCTTTATTTATTTATCTCAAATCAGAAACAGGATTGTCAAGGCTAACTGTGCTAAGAAACCTGCCAAAAATCATACTAGACTTAGAGGTCTTTCTTAAAACTCAGTCTTTCCGCTTATTCCCCTTTGTGTGAAGGTTATTGCACTTCCATCCATAGGTCTGTATTTCTACAATGGACAATGACATCATTTCAAAGAGATGCAGTATTTTTCAAAGCAGATAAAAAGTAAAGCAACACTTTACAATGCCATGCACTCTAAATCATAGCTGTCTTTGTCCTTACCCTCCCATCCTTAATGTCAGAGGTTTTTTATTAGGTGACAACAGAGGTGAGTATTATGAGATGAATAGGAGTTAGTCATGCAGAACGAGGGAAAGGTAGAAGATCCAGCCAGAGAGTTATCCGTTCAAAGTATAGAGACATGAAAGGGTCTTGCGAAAGCATTGTTAGATTTGCATGGCTCATCTTCAGATAGGAAGGGGAAACATACAAAGAGGAAAGGATGGGATAGACAGAAGCTATGGTTGAAAGGAGGTCTGAATTGCAGACCACAATCTCCACTACATCATTGTTTTCTTTTTTTTTTTTTTTAAGAATTATTTATTTAATTCTATTTATTCATTCATTTACCTTTTTAAAATTTGACCAGAGAGAGACAGAGGGAGAGAGAGATAGAGAGAGAGGAGAGAGAGAAAGGAAGTGAGAAAGCAAGCCACTAGGTCTGGGACTCAAACCTTGGTTGGCTATGTGGGAATATCCGGCGCCTTAACCACCACCTGCTGGTCCCCACCATTGTTTTCTTTGTGAGCTATTTGGACAAGGGAAGAAATGTTAGAATTAGTTTTGTTTTGAATAATAAAATCTTCTGAGAACTAGCAAAGTTGTGGAAACGAATTTGGATACCAAGAATTTTATTGGCTTTCATTTTCAAATTTGTGTGTGTTCACCAACAGAGCTCAGAACCTCAGGTATAGATATAAAACAAAAATATTAAAATGTAAAACTAATTTAAGGTGAAGTAAAGTAGAAATTTGGAGGTTTAAGAAATTCTGTTAGCTGATGGAAGAACATCTTTCAGTAATTCTATCCATACAGAAATCTTGGAAGCAAAATACCGCTGTGTTTACCTGAGAATGTATTTATTCTACTCACATGCTTAAAAATGTTTTTACTAAGTATAGCATTCTAGGTTGGTAATTATTTTCTTTCATCATGGTGAATAAATTATTCCACATTGTCCACCCACCATTTTTCCTATTGAAACATAGGCTGATAGTTCCATGAACACTGAGGTGAGTGAAGAAATGAAGAGTCAGCTTCATCCATTGGCAGATGTGGGGGGATGGAATGAGAGAAAGGCAATGATGCAGGTGTGGTCTTCACTGAATATGAGAACAAATTAATGATGGGCTGACAAGGGAAGGGATCGGTAGAGAGGAAGTTGGTGACAGCTAGGAAGTTTTACATTTGCTGTAAGAGAGAAAGAGGAATGGTCATAGTAAACAGAGAGAGTGATGACCTTCTCTAGTTAGAGGGGTTTTCCTGTCACCTGAGGCAGGTTTCTCAGTGTAGTGTCACCTTTAAGTATAGTTAGGAGAGCTGATCTGTTCCTTGAAGAGGCCAAATATGTAACAAAGATTATTTCCCATGAAAAGGAGGCAATATATATAGCAGCTAAGACAGTGAAGGAGGATTTTAGGAGGGAGAGAATAGGGCATTAGGCCTAGAGGACAGACAACAAAAAGGGAGGAAGGGAGAAGGCCTACACTATGGACAGGGACCAACAGTGACAAGAATGTAAGGCCATGGTCCAACAGCCTTATAGTCTGGGTGGCTATGAATCCATCGAAAGCTTGCCCTGGACACTTGGGCTGGTCGATCTGTTAGTTCCAATACATTGACTTTGTGCCGGAAGTGGCAACAGCCCCAGGCAAATGAAACAGAAGACACACTCATTCCAAATTCCCTTACCTCATGATAAAGAGCAGCCAAAGGCCTTTGGAGTGGAGATGTGACTCTGGGGGAGTTTTTCCTTGTGCGGGAAACTGCGCAGAGAAACTTGGGCTGTTAATGAGTTGGCAGACTTAACTTCTCTAATAAAATAGAAGGTTAAATGCATGTCAGAGGGTGGTTGTGACTGAAATTCAAGATAGCAAATAGGAATGCATTTTGAAGACTGTATTACAAAAATGATCAGAGTATCATCTTCTAATTTAAAAAAGCCATTTTAAAAATAAACAGACTGATAAAGTTTTGTATTAATTTAAGAATACATAGGTCCTAGAAATATCAAATTCCATCTCTAATGTTATTTTTAAAATCACTAGAGTTTTTTTTTTTAGATTCTATATATGTAAAGGACAACCCAAATGCATAAAAAAAGAGAATAAAAGGAAGACAAAACCCCTATCCCATCAGAATCTCCATTCTCTTAAGTTCATTTCCCAATGCATAAATCTTAGAATTTTCTTACACATCCTTTAAAAAACATTTTAAACACAAAGCCACTTATATTTATCTTTTTAAAATGCAGTTGGGAATTTTCTGTAGAATATTTTGTATTTGCTCTCCATTGTATCATCAATCTCAGATTTTCCTATATTAGGACATACAGATCTAATTTATTCTTCTACATGACTGTACGCACTGTGACTTGTCCAAGTGCAGTAGTCTTCTACTGATGGACTGCTCACTTCTGGTCTTTGCGTGGTCACCAAAGTCAGAGTCATATCATTTCACTTAGACCTCGTGCACATGCAGAATGTCTCTTCTCTTCACGTCTGTAGAACAGAAGGCTCACAGCACATGAATGAGTAAAATTTCTTCAGATTAACACATATTTAACCTCCAGTGAGATCAGCTGTGTTTCTATATATCCACCCAGTTGTGAATACTCAAAATCTTATTACAAGAACAATGGAAAAACAGTATCTTAAATTTGCAATTTTTTTTAATGAGGAATGTTCAGTGTCTTTTTAATTATGTATGCGTAATTTGCATTTTCTGTAATGTAAATTGACTATTTTTCTTCACCCCCCCCCCTTTTATTCAGTTTTGTTGTTTGCAAAGAGTTTTTTATATACTAAGATTTGGCACAAGGATTAAGGTGCTGGGTCTCACATGGCCGACTGGTTCGATTTGAGACCCAGTGACTTGAAAACACACCAGGGGCATGTGCATGGATGCCTAAAATTTCAAGAGAAGAGTGGAGAAGAGATCGCAGCATGGCCATTCCCCCGGTGTGATTTCTCACTTTCTCTCTCTCTGTCTCTCTCTGGTGAGTGCACACACCCTATAGCAGAAAAGTTAAAATAAAAAGAAGGGGCCAGCAGGTGGTATGGTGGTTAAGGTGCTGGACTCCCACATGACGAAACCATGGTTTGGATCTCGGATCTGGTGGCTTGTTCTCTCACTTTCCACTTCACTCTTTCTCTGCCTCTCTAGTGCACATGTCCTATAGCAAATTTAAAACAAAATAATAAATTAAAAAATTCAATAATTCTCTAAAAAAGGAAAAACATTTTGTTCCTAGTTCTATCGTTTATTATAATTTTTTCTTTTTTCTTATTGTTTGCCTTTTGAATTTAATCATGATATTTTTGTTGTCAAATTCATCTGTCTTTTTCTTTATAGGTTCTATAAAGAAAAATAGAACCACTCATTACTATTCTTTTTCTCTCCAGAATTTTTCTAACTCTGCACATATAATAGTATTTCCAGATGAACTTTAAAAACAGATTGTGTAGTTCCAGAAGATAATATAAGGGATAAAAGCTAATGTTTTTATAAAATTCAAGGCCAGGGTATAATTTTCCAGTAGTATAGGGTTTTCTTTTATGTTCTTCAGAAATTTTAAATATTCCTCAGTATAGATACTTTCCTTTAAAAAAAGGTTTAGTTTATCCTAGATACTTTTATTACTGTTTTTACTACTCTAAATGGGATATCCTTTAATATTCTGTTTTCTAAATACTTGCTGTTTATGTTTAAGAAGGGTTCTTTGATGTTTTGTAAACTGCCATTTTACTGAAGAGGGTTATACTCAATTCCCTTGATGTTTCTAATTGCTTTATTGTATTTTATTTGCATGTTTTTCTTGAGCAAATGCTCTTTATAAAGTCTTAAACACTGTTTATTCATTCTGTCATCATGCTCATCATCATCACCATCAGCATCATCGGGAAGGGCAGTAGGAGAATAGGAATAGCAGTGATAATAATATCAATCCTTCAGGCCCTACATTAACCCTGTTCTGTCTATATAAAGAGTCAGAGTTTCCTGGCTTTAAGTTTTAAGCATATTTCCTTAGTATTTCTTTGATTTATTAAAGTTAAATCTGCTTTTCTTGAAATTAAAAAAATATAGTAAAAAATACATAATTAATGACCATAGTAAACACTATAGCATCAGCTAGGTGCTACCTTATAGCATATTTATTCTACTCAGAGATTCATGCCTTAAGTCAGACACGTATTCATAGATATGTATATAACAGCAGAGCTTGCTATTGAAAGTAGATTATTTAAGAAATTTTGTGAATCAATAAAATGTGGGGAAAAAAGGAATGGAAAACAATTGTGGACACCTGAGATAGTGTGGGAGGAGGGTGGGAAATGGCAGAGGGTGAGAAATAGGGGAAAAATATGTGTGTGTGTATACACACACACACACACACATTCAGATTAACACATATTTAACCTCCAGTGAGATCAGCTGTGTTTCTATATATCCACCCAGTTGTGAATACTCAAAATCTTATTACAAGAACAATGGAAAAACAGTATCTTAAATTTGCAATTTTTTTTTAATGAGGAATGTTCAGTGTCTTTTTAATTATGTATGCGTAATTTGCATTTTCTGTAATGTAAATTGACTATTTTTCTTCACCCCCCCCCCTTTTATTCAGTTTTGTTGTTTGCAAAGAGTTTTTTATATACTAAGATTTGGCACAAGGATTAAGGTGCTGGGTCTCACATGGCCGACTGGTTCGATTTGAGACCCAGTGACTTGAAAACACACCAGGGGCATGTGCATGGATGCCTAAAATTTCAAGAGAAGAGTGGAGAAGAGATCGCAGCATGGCCATTCCCCCGGTGTGATTTCTCACTTTCTCTCTCTCTGTCTCTCTCTGGTGAGTGCACACACCCTATAGCAGAAAAGTTAAAATAAAAAGAAGGGGCCAGCAGGTGGTATGGTGGTTAAGGTGCTGGACTCCCACATGACGAAACCATGGTTTGGATCTCGGATCTGGTGGCTTGTTCTCTCACTTTCCACTTCACTCTTTCTCTGCCTCTCTAGTGCACATGTCCTATAGCAAATTTAAAACAAAATAATAAATTAAAAAATTCAATAATTCTCTAAAAAAGGAAAAACATTTTGTTCCTAGTTCTATCGTTTATTATAATTTTTTCTTTTTTCTTATTGTTTGCCTTTTGAATTTAATCATGATATTTTTGTTGTCAAATTCATCTGTCTTTTTCTTTATAGGTTCTATAAAGAAAAATAGAACCACTCATTACTATTCTTTTTCTCTCCAGAATTTTTCTAACTCTGCACATATAATAGTATTTCCAGATGAACTTTAAAAACAGATTGTGTAGTTCCAGAAGATAATATAAGGGATAAAAGCTAATGTTTTTATAAAATTCAAGGCCAGGGTATAATTTTCCAGTAGTATAGGGTTTTCTTTTATGTTCTTCAGAAATTTTAAATATTCCTCAGTATAGATACTTTCCTTTAAAAAAAGGTTTAGTTTATCCTAGATACTTTTATTACTGTTTTTACTACTCTAAATGGGATATCCTTTAATATTCTGTTTTCTAAATACTTGCTGTTTATGTTTAAGAAGGGTTCTTTGATGTTTTGTAAACTGCCATTTTACTGAAGAGGGTTATACTCAATTCCCTTGATGTTTCTAATTGCTTTATTGTATTTTATTTGCATGTTTTTCTTGAGCAAATGCTCTTTATAAAGTCTTAAACACTGTTTATTCATTCTGTCATCATGCTCATCATCATCACCATCAGCATCATCGGGAAGGGCAGTAGGAGAATAGGAATAGCAGTGATAATAATATCAATCCTTCAGGCCCTACATTAACCCTGTTCTGTCTATATAAAGAGTCAGAGTTTCCTGGCTTTAAGTTTTAAGCATATTTCCTTAGTATTTCTTTGATTTATTAAAGTTAAATCTGCTTTTCTTGAAATTAAAAAAATATAGTAAAAAATACATAATTAATGACCATAGTAAACACTATAGCATCAGCTAGGTGCTACCTTATAGCATATTTATTCTACTCAGAGATTCATGCCTTAAGTCAGACACGTATTCATAGATATGTATATAACAGCAGAGCTTGCTATTGAAAGTAGATTATTTAAGAAATTTTGTGAATCAATAAAATGTGGGGAAAAAAGGAATGGAAAACAATTGTGGACACCTGAGATAGTGTGGGAGGAGGGTGGGAAATGGCAGAGGGTGAGAAATAGGGGAAAAATATGTGTGTGTGTATACACACACACACACACACACAATATGAAACTAGAAATGGAAAATTATTGATGATAACATGTATGATTAAGCTACTATGCCGCATATTCTGGATGGGAAATCACATTTTGAATGTTGTGACAATGCTCAGTGAATGAATGTTAATTAATTCACTAATTTAAAAAATTAAGAAAAAAAGAGTCAGAGCAATTCAGAATGAGTTACTAACCAGGAAAGGTGGGTCCCTCTGGTTAGTAGTTCATTAGAAGTTAGAAGTTCATTCCTTCATCCTTTCAAACAAAGTACAGCACAACTGAACGACAATGCACATTACTGAAAAACACACTGCATCTTATATTGCTCCTTACTCTTCTAAGGGCTCAGTAGAGCTTGATGGATGTAGATCCGTGGGTAAGGATACCAGATAGATGAAGAGAGGCATGACAGGGAGGTGAGGAAGTGGAGCCAGTGATTAGAAAACTGTCCTTTGGCACTTTCCAACTTTAAGTTTAATTCAGATATTGAGGAGAATAACCGCTAACCACAGTAACACATTACAGAAACCAAAATTAACTTACCACAAAACTGATGGTAAGGAAAAATATTTATTCATTCACTAATGAAATATTTATAGATTGTCACTGTATACCAGACATTCAGCTGTGGCCAAACATGCAAAAATAACCATGACAAAGGAAGAAAATGGGAAAGTTAGTCTTTATTAAGCATGCTAATTATCTTAGGCACCTTATCTCACATAATTCTCCCCAGACCAATTTGTCGGGTGTATATTGTTATTCTTGTTTTTATAAACATGGCTAATTCCCTTATTCAGGAGCATATATAGTAATGAAGCTCATATCTGGGGCCAGCTGGTGGTGTGGCAATTAGGGTGGCTGGATTTCACATGGCCAACTATGTGGTTCGAGTCTTGGACTTGGTAGCTTGAAAAACATGCTAGGTACATATGTGTGTGTCTAAAATCCTGACAGGAGAAGGGAGAAGTGATCATGGCATGCCTATCACTCTGGGGTGTGTTTTTACTTTCCTTCTCTCTCTGTCTCTCCAGTGAGTGCATGTGCTTTATAGCAAAAAAAGAAATAAACTCACAATTGTCTATTTCCACAGTCTTCTCTCTTCTACTCCTTCTTTCCTAATTCCTGCCATTCAGGAAAAGCCCCGGACTCATCTTCTTAGATGGTATCTGGAAATAGGAAGTAAAGAGAACCATCTACAGAGAAAGGCAGAATCAAAGGTCTCCCATGGTTGGGAGAGGTGCTGGCACGTAAGACGGCATTCACCAGAAAACCCAAGGGAAAGTTATCTCAGAGACAGGAAAAGGGACTGTGAGGAAACCTTGAAGTCAGGGAAGCAGCCTACTGTGGTCATTAACTGCTGTATTTGACACATGGTATGCTGAGTGAAGGAAGTGGAGTTGGAGCTAAAGCTGTGGCCAGAAAATGGAGAGGCTAACACGTGGTGCATAGCGGGTTAGCGCCTCAACGGGCTGACATTTATTGGTTCTCTTTCAGCATCTTTATTAAGATCTGATTCATCTACCACGAAATCCATCTGTTTGAAGTGTACACATAGAATATGCATACCAAGGAGGAGGTACAAGTCTAGCTTGATGAAAAAGACTCAGGAGTCCTCAGGGCATGTGGGCAAAAGGGCATCAGGACAACAGAAAAAGAGCTTAAAGGACAGACTGGAGAAAAGGGGAGATTAGGTAAGAAGTAAGGGAAGACAAACCCTAGAAGGGTGTAGGGAGGAGCAAGAGGA
>NW_006159692.1:7606919-7615007 GCF_000334495.1 Tupaia belangeri chinensis
GGGGAGGAGAACGAGAGGCTGTGCTGTCCCAGAGCACAGGTCTGAAGCAGGTTCAAGGAGAGGGTGGCACTCATTACCTCAGAGAAGGAAGACATGAGAGGATGGAGCATGGCCAGTGGACATGATGATCAGGAAGGCTCAGTAGAGCTTGATGGATGTAGATCTGTGGGTGAGGATACCAGATAGATGAAGAGAGGCATGACAGGGAGGTGAGGAAGTGGAGCCAGTGGTTAGAGAACTGTCCTTTGGCGCTTTCCAACTTCATGGTGAGATCCAGAAACTCTCCTTTGTCTCATGCACTTGGGACAAGTGAGAGGCACTTAAAATAGTCCTGATTTTTTCTTGGCATGATTTTGATGGTACATGGAGCTCATGCTTGCCTCCGGTGGGCCTTCACTCAAGTCATTTCCTTCATTTTAGGTAATCCCAGATGAAATAGGAGGAATTCTGGGAACTCACAGTAGGTACAGTTAAAATAGCAATTCAAGAACTCTGCAACATCTCACTTTCCTGGGCTGTCTGCCTCATAACTGAGGGACTGACATCACAACCATCTTCTCAGATCTGACTTCTCATCTTTCAGAGTACAAGGCCACACAGAGGCTTCAGAAATGTGAAGTCCAGAAAAGTTTCTCCTTTCCTTTGGAGAAAAGTTGGCATGCATTCCTCTGGCTTTTTATAGACTTTAGTCACTCTGGCATTGACCAATACATTCTTATTTTTCAGATTTGAATAAAAATCCTATAACATCCTGACTGGGCCCTGTTGTGCAAAGTTTCTATGTTTTCCATCAGAAAAACTCATGTTCAGCATTATATGCATATATGATTCTTCTTAAACCAAAAAAAAAAAAAAGAAAGAAAGAAAAAAAGAAGAAAATAAGCGACATCTAGTTTTCAAAAAGTTTGATATAAAAAAGAAAATTCAGCACTACTGATATAAAACAATTTGAAAACTTTGAGGAGTTGCCTCATTCCTTTGCTTATATTGTTTCCTGTATGTAAATAGCCTTACATGGCCTCATTTATCACAGTAACTTCTCTGGGGAACTGCCATTTCCTGCCACCTTAGACTCCTACTTGTGCAAAAACATTAGAACGGGGAGCTGAAAACCTCAAATTGAACAATTCATTATAAACGAAGCAATCAATTGCATGTGTAAATAATCTATTGGGAGGTAGGGTTGTTTATGCAAGGGAATCTATGAGGGTACGGATAAAAGAGATTTGCAGAACATAGCACTATAACAAATTCCATGCACTCAAGCCTATCTCTATTCAAGTGATGACTGGAATTCTTGGAAGCACTGTCTGGCTGTGGAAGAAAGCCAGGTGGTGGTAACTGTTTTGCCATGTGGCACTGGGGGGCAAGGCTTAGGGACCAGCATGAATTAATCACAAGCTTTTAGGATGTCATCACATTCCTTGGGTCTGGCTTTGGTGAATTCCAAAGCAAAAGCTGGGAGAGAGGCCATTTTGGTTTTAGCATTTTCTTTTTTAAATGCCAGCATTACAATGGCCGGTTCCCTTTGATGTCAATGCCCAGAGTCTTTGTAGAGCAGGAATTCACTGCACCTGGCAGACTTGCTGGGTGTCTTCTGTAGAAAGGGTATTGAATGGCAGACTGGCCTGAGGTAAGGTCTGTACCAGGGAAGAAGCCTATGAATGTATAGGGCCTCCACCACTGAGCAGCTGGCCAAGATCTTTAACTGAGACACTTTGCCTGAAATAGTCCTTGCATAGAGGGCCATTTAGTAAGCTATTAAGAGACACCTTTGCTGTCACTCCACAGATGAGCACTGTTATGAGAACCATGAATTTAGCACTGCAATCCCTACTTGCCAGTTTGCTGGATAATCTTGAAGGTGTGATAAGCAATAGCCTGTCTCTCTTTAAAACTAACCACGTGAGAGATATGCTCAGGTAAGCTAGTCTGCTGACTAGCTTTGCCGAGCAAAAGGAAAACTTAGATAATCCACTGTGATGAAAACATTTAATGGAACTTAACAGAGCTTGTATTACATTACTATGATAAAGAATAGATATGGTCAAGAATTTAGGAAATTTGCTTCTGGTTTTATCAGTACTGAGACTTACATGTTCAGTTTTAATTATTTTGTTCATGTGCAACATATTTCATTCAATAAAGTCTTTGATGAAGCTTGTAAAAGTACATATCATTTAAGAAGATTAACATACACAATAGGAGACTTCAGGTTGTGAATGGAACCTGCTACCTGTGCCTAAATATATCTCCTCCACCTTCCACTAGAATTCCCAGAGGGTAAAGAAAAGGCAAAATGTCTGTAGCACTGGAAACAAGGAGTCTAATCATTGAGCCCAGCTGTGATTTATACATATATCTAAAGCTCTGAAACACTACCACACAAGAGAAGAAGGAAGGAGACTGTTTGCATTCACCTTGTCTGTATGGTTTTATTATGGCAACCAGGTCCCAGAGGGTCAACCAGAAAGTCAGGCTACCAGTCTCTGGTAAGAGATTTCCTTCCTAAGGTACTCAAGTCTGGGTACCAGACCAAGTCTGGGTGACCCAACCATTCCCCTGCCCTAGCCACCCAACTGAACTTCCACTGTTGTTGCATCTATTAAGGACACTGCTATTTGGCTGCAAGTATTCACATGGCAATTCACTGCGTTGTAGAATTGTACTCAACAGTAGAAATGATGGCAGCAAGTAGGAGCAATAAAACACCTCTCTGGGGACTGCCACTGTGCATGAAATCTCTCCAGGAGAGATTAATAAGAGGACAGTGTCCATTTACCCATGAGCACTTTTTCTTCTTCATATATAACACACTGGGCAATCTCATACCAGTTCAATAGAAAGGAACAGATAAGATGGTGAATAGACAAGAGAATTTTATCCACCAGTTAAAATTTACAGCCAGTCTCTTCCTCAGCTGAAGATCTTGCAGGCAAGGAGGAGATTAAATATTTCCCAGATGTTAGCAAAAAACCCTGAGAGGTTTTTTCTTGTTCTATTATAACTTTAATGAAGTAATGTGAAGACACTGGGGCTAAAAGAGAGAAATGATTACCCTAAGAATATGGAGAAAATGACTTACCATCTACAACAGAAGAAAATATTAACATGTATATGTTCTCTACACAGAATAAAATATAAGAAATCATGACATTTATGAAATAGGGAGAAAATAAAAGAAAGAATTGTGGGGAGCCAGCAGTTAGCGTAATGGCTATGTCGCTGGACTCACATGTAGTCGACCGCGGTTCGCGTCCCGGATCCGGTGGCTTAGAACTCACGCCGGGCACGTGTGCGTGCGTGCCCAAGATCCCGAGAGGGGAATGGAGGAGAAGGGATTGCGGCGTGACCATCCCCTCTGGGGGGTGATTTCTCGCTTTCTGTCTCTATGTCTCTCTCTGTCTGTCTGGCGAGCGCACGCGCCCTATAGCGAAAACCTCTCCAAAAAAAAAAAAAAAAAGAATTGTGGTCAGCTAGTGGCATGATGGTTAGGGCAGCTGAATTCCACAGGGCTAAATGCACAGTTTGAGTCCAGGACCAGTGTCTTAAAAAATACATCAGGCACATGTGGGTGCATGTCCAAATCCTGAAAAGGAGAAATTGCTACATAACCATTCCCCATGTGGGCTACTTTCTGATTTTCTCTGTCTTGCTCACTCGCTTGCACCTTCTGGCAAATTAAAAAAAGAAAAAAAAAGTAAAAGATTGTAAGAATGCCAAACAGTCTGTTACAGAATTCAGATCTGTATCATGAACAGTTTAGAAAAGAGTTGGTAATAGAAAAATCAAGGACCTGGAAGCCAAACCACATAGGGTGTCTAATACAGTAGAGTAGACATACAAAGTAGAATATGATGAGAAGGAACATAGTTAATAAAATAATATCAAGGATGGGAAATCCAAGTTATAACCAACTGGTATTCTGCAAAATGGAAGCTTGAAGAAATGGGGCAGAAAAAAAAACTATTGCATAAAGAAAGCTTTCCAATCATTTTGTGAATACAAACTGCATGCATATATATTTCAATCATATGTTTTAATATTTTTTTAATTGCCAGAGGACATCTGTGTTATCCAGAGAGAGAATGGGGCATGGTTTTACCCCTCAATGGGGCATGGTCATGCCACCATCTTTTTCCCTTCATTTCTCCTTTGTCAATATTCTAGGCACCTATGTGCACAAGCACCTACAATGTTTCTCTAGCTGCTGGGGCTGGGATTCAAAGTGCAGTTGGCCACGTGAGATCCAGCTTTCTATGTACAGCATTTAACTGTTATGGTTTGAGTCGGGCCCCTCAAATATTTTAGTTTTAATTATAATGAATAACCAACCCAAATCACCCTTTTAGGAGTAAAGAAAAATATTTAGAAAAAAAATCTTCCAGATGTTTTGCAAAACCTCTTTCAAGATTGAGCATTAAAAGGTAATGCAGGGGCCCAGCCATAATGGCAATGCAACTATCTGAATTCCCAACTATGGTGGTGATGCAACTCTCTGGAATGATGGAAGCCATATGGAAGTTTGGGGTTTGGACCCAGGTTGACATGTACATGCCAGGTGCATGTGGACATGTCCTTAATCCTGGCTGGCTGGAAAGGTTGTGGGGGGATAGTGGCATGAGACCTTGTTGAGAGTGCTTCTCTCTTGCTTTCTCTTTCAAATAACTAAACATTTTCCCCCCAATGCAGGAATTCTTATGGATTACTTGGGAAAAGATATAGCGATTTAAAAATGTAATATTCAGCCCATAAGAAAGATATACTTGATTATCCAAGACCCATGGGTCTTTCTTGGAAAACTTACTGCTAAAGTGAGAAATAAATCAAAGGAAAATATGTAGGTATGAGAAATAATATATACCTAGAGATAGATATTCATAGTTTTGTAAATAGTCAAACTTGTTTGCAAAAATTAAAAAAAATTAAATTAGAAGGCACATGCCATTTTAATAGTAAGTTAACAGAATTCATTGTACTGGAATAAGCAAATGAATGAAACCATATGAAAATTCCTCTTCTAATAAGGGACTAAAAAGTTATTAAAATTCTTAAATTTGAAAACTAGAGAAAAACAAAGAAACATGTATGCTTTAGAAAATCTTAAAGAATACAAGAAGTAAATCTGAAACAGGATATATATTTCCAAATGACTAGAGAAAATAAAAACAAAGGAAATGTTAAGAAAAGCAGCACAAAGAAAACATTAAAAGCATACCAAAGTAGAAAGCATAAAACAAGGTGATAGAATTAAGAACAAGATTATATATATATAACCATTTAGATAAAGTAATAAAATTTACTTATAGTCAGTATAAAAGAAAAGCTAAAGAAAGATGCCAAATAAAACTAAGTTAAGGTTTTCCCCAACATCTACTGCTGTCCTGCTGTAGCCCCTCTCCATAAATGGGTACAAAGACCACTTTCGTAAAAAGAAGCGTTTGGGAAAACAACAACAAAAAGCAAAACAGGAAGCAAGTTTTATTGGTGGCAGGTACAATTAGCAATACAGAAACAAAAGAAATAGACTCACATGTGTCAAATAAGACATCATGAAAAATAAAGCAAAAGTTTCCAGAAAGCTTGCTCATAAAGTACATATTGACATAACTTGCCCCTTGGAAAGCAGTCAAGTAAACAAAATGACCCTGATAAGGTGAAAAAGTGTCAGTTATTGACCACTCAAAGAAACTTCAACCCCTGTAATGGATGGGAGAATATATGTAAAATGAAACACATTGTAGACAAGTTAAAGGAGAATATTAAGGAATGAGTGGCTATGTCTTATGATCCAGAGAAAGGCTTTGCTCCTGAAAGTATGAGAATTGACCAAGACCCCTACAAACATCTTTCAATGCTGCCCATGGAACGTGGGTGGTCCTCACTCTGGTCCTGGAATTACGGTTATGGATGGTGTAGGATTAATTTCTACAGCATCATAGAAAGTGGGAAGACCTGGCTGAAGAGAAGACCATGCAGCTTTGCCATTTGAATTTTTCTCTGCTCAAGAGGAGATACTGGAGATAAGGTGGAGCCGAAGAGACATAGGAGATATGACCTGAGTCTGCTCTGCATCTGTGGAGCCAAGTCCAATGAGAGTAAATGGATTAGCATTGGCCTTCTTCTCCCCAAACAAGATGTTTGTGCTTCATAGTAGTTGGTCTGCCTGGCCCAGAGGAAAACTGGCTAAAATTAGGAGGGAGAATTTCCCCCATACGTGCTTGCAGTCTATCACCCTGCCAAAGGAAGCTGTTCTTGTGGCAGAGTGTTCAGCATGTTGAACAGGAAGACTCAAGAGATTAGGTTGACAGAGGAGCCAGTGCTCAATTCCAGGGTCTCCAACAGTCAGGGGCTTCACTATCTGCCTTGTGGGGAATCACCGAAGGTCACTGAATTGGCAACATCACGCTGCACTGCTAAGGAAGTTCCAGAGCCACGCTTTGTTCTGCTTCCTGCCATTTTGTGATATCTTTGGAGTTCCAGACATGAGAACCATGAGTCAAATAAACCTTTATCTTTACAAATTGAAAAAAAAAAGAAAGGAAGGAAAAGAGAAGGGAAACAAGAAAGAAAACTCCAGAAGGAATCTCCTAAAAGCTGCACCGTTTCTTGGTCCCTCCAGGAACTAACAGGTAGAAGAAGCTAGAGGGAGGTAGAGTTCAGCTGAACAAATAGCTGGACCACCATAGAGAAGAGAATGTTTAAAGATGGCAGGTTCTGCCTGGGAGGAGCTGAAGTCTCTGTGGACGGAAGTTTATAAACAGAGGCTGGACCACCATTTGGTGGGGTTTCCATGACCCTTAGACTTACTTATTGATGGCACTAGGAAGAACAAGACACAAAAGATGTATCAAGGGTCTTCGAAATGTTCATGGGGCATTTAGACTTTGAAAATACTATGCATGAATTTAAAAACTTTTGCAACAACATAAATTGTACTTTAATTCAATTTTTTTTTTAAATGCAAGTACTTTTTGAAGTCCTCTCATGTGTGGCTGAAACACCTTAGTCCTCCATTCCCAGCTGAAGCTGAGGTGCACCCCTGTGTGTTGTCTCAGAGTTCTGCAACGTTGTACTTTGTATATGTTCTTCCACCCACGATAGAGGTCGAGGTTGTTTCTTTGATTCATCGATGACCAATATGCTCTCTATATTAGGGTCTTTTTGTTTATTTGGCTGCTCTTCAAGAGGAGAGTTATGTCAATATGTACTTTATCTATAAGCTTTCTAGGAACTTCTGCTCTCCACCATGGGGTATGAGGGCACACACTCTGGCCTTTCCCAAGACATCGTGGTGAGGAGGGAGCCTTTGCTGACCATGAAGTGTGGGTGGTCCTTTCCCTGGTCCTGGAAGTCTACTGTCCAAGGTAAATTAGCATCTGCTGAGCCTGAAATCGGCAGGGCAGGATTCCGAAATGCCTTTGCCGCCTCCTTTCTCCATCAGCGTTTAGGGCTAATGGGAAAGGAACTGTTTATTTTCTTTTGTTTTAACGTCTTTGGGTTAGCTTTACTGCTACAGAAAAGGAAGATAAACGGCCCCACGGTTATGGAGAGTGACTGATGCAAAGACCGAAACATGTGCCAAGTTTATGGACGGGAAATTGGAGCCAGCGGTGCTTCTCAGTGACCCCAATGGCCCCAGCCCACAAGGTCTCTCTGTGTCTGAATCCCCTCATTTTTCTCTTCGGTCCCATGAAAGCACATGTGAAGGGCAGAACTATGTTTTATCAAGAAATCATTTTTCCCTTGTTTGTTGACATTACATCATAACCATTATAGCGGCCATCTGCAGCTCAAATTTATAATCTTAAAAAAATTTTTTTTGCAAAGTTTATTGAGAGAGAGAGGTACACCTCCAATGGGGTCTTCATGCTACAATACATCCCCAGTCTCAGACAGTCTGGATCCAGGCACATCTGCCCTGCGTGTTCAGGAGGTCCCAAAGAGAGAGCTCAAGACCGTTCCCATGTAGGTCTAGTCATGTTACCACTGCACTACTGTCCAGCCTCCTGCATTTATGTCCCATTACTTGCAAGAGGTGTGTTGTGTTGGGGCCACTCTGCAGATACCCTTTCTTCCCTCTTTCCC
>NW_006159692.1:7615143-7618030 GCF_000334495.1 Tupaia belangeri chinensis
TTTCCCTTTCTGATTCTGTGGCAACAGCTTCCACTTGCTGACGGGTACACGGACATGGTGCCCTGGTTGGAATCTGTTCTGTATAGTCAGCGCCATGTTGTTAGGGTGATTAGGTATTTTAAATGCCTCCTCCACCTGGCACTGACCCTCGCTGACTCTTGTTTCCTTTTTATACAGATGTCTCCCTGTTTTGCACATGAGCCATGCACTCTACCACAAAGTACTTCCTCTGGCCCAATTCTACTGTGGTCCGCAGAGCACTGGGCCTGGGATTACCCTGTCCATAAGAGTGTCTGCCAAACTTCTAGGCCATTCACAAACTGACCTCGACTTCCCTTGTCTTCTCTTAGTTTACTTGACTTCTTTACTTGACGTTCTGCTTTAGGTACACCAGAGTATATCCAGTTTACCTCTGTTTGCCCACCATGTATCATTCTCCACTGGTATTGCCATAAGGCTTCCCCACTGCAATGTGAACTCTGCAGGAGAAAGAAAAACACCTGACTTACCCCTATATTCTCAGCCTCCTCAGGAGGCCTGAATACATTGGTTTTCCTCCCACATGTCTCCTCTAGGCCAATGGATCCCAAATATTATCTTTAGTATAGACCTCCCCCAAACAATGGATTTGTTGCTTCTTAGCTTCTTCTGTCAGATGGTCCACAGGCACATCAAGCTTCATATCTCCAGATGGAAAGCAGCAACTCCGGGTCTTGCTCTCCAATCTCACGTTTGCTTTGGCTCTCTATATTCCTAGCCCAAGGGGGGGACCTCAAGGCCATCATCCTGAATTCCCTCCATCCTTAAATTCTTCTCCTTTGTTCCCATTTTCCCTCAGTCACCAAATCCTAACTGAGTCCCTACTTTGACACCTTTTTGTATTGTCTTACAATCCCAAATCTCATAATCTAAGTAAGTGCTCTCTAAATTTACTAAACTTACTCCACCTCTTTAAATGCTCTGAAGACCCCCCAATTGCATATAATTATTTTTTCTAAGTAGTTACATGGACATCCTCAGATACTTCTCTGTGATCCAGGGAGCGGGAAGACTCTTGAGAGATATAGTATGTTATTCTTTTTTTGGAGAGGTTTTTGCTATAGGGCGTGTGCGCTCGCCAGACAGACAGAGAGACATAGAGATAGAAAGCGAGAAATCACCCCCCAGGGGGGATGGGCATCCCGCAATCCCTTCTCCTCCATTCTCCTCTCGGGATCTTGGGCTCGCACGCACATGCAACCGGCGTGAGATTTAAGCCACCGGGTCCGAGACGCGAACCGCGGTCGACTACGTGGGAGTCCAGCGACATAGCCATTACGCTAACTGCTGGTTCCCTAGTATGTTTATTCTTGAGTGTCCATTTTACTTATGCTTAGAACTCTTTTTAAATATTAAAACAAATATCAATATATTACAGAGTAGAAGATAAAATTTTTAGAATAATGTTAATAGGCGTCTCTTTCCCAGCTATGACCTAAAACTCTTAGGGGGTATGGGATCAGTTTCTTTAAATAACTTGAAGTTTTGGAAGAGCCTCTGCCCCTCACGTTTATTTATTTATTGAGAGAGAGAGAGAGAGAGAGAGAGAGAAAGTGAGAGAGAGAAAGAGATCTTCAAACAGAGCTTCATGAAGCCATTCAATCCCAGTCTTAACCAGCCTAGATTGTGGGCATGGGTGTTCACACCAGTGTGCTTAGAGAGGTCCTCTTGTGGGTTACTGTACCACCACCTGGCCCTGAAGAAGAACATTCTGTTTGGAGAAATATAACGTCTCCTACATCCTCGAAGGCCCTTAAGGTTTGGCCCTCTCCTTTCTGATCTCATCTCTCAGTGTCTTTTTTCAAGCCTGTGCTCTGGCCACACTTCTTACCACCATGCTTTTGTTTTCATCTTGCTCGAAGAGTTTCCTCTGGCAGCATAGCTCATGCGCCTTCCCTTTCTATGTGTCGCTTGTACATCCAGTATTCCGAGCTTAGCTACATGCTTACCTTCTCTCTGAAACCTTTATCCTTCCCTCTGCAAATGGAATGGAATTGATTTCACTTTTTCTCATGTCCCCTGTGTCTCCCCTTCTCTTGCTTCCCAAGAAATTCATCTTGGTAAAGTTGATCTTTTGGCTTCTATGTCTCATGTACTGATATAAAATTCTTTCCTAACTGTGCTTGATTTCATGGGTTGAGGAAAACCAGCTTCCAGCTAAAGCACTTTCTTGTCTAAACAGTCCCTCAATGGCAGCTCTATGTACAAATGTCACAGCTGGCTCCAGTGGCCTCAGGTCTTTCCCTTGTGTCACAGCGCTGGGCCTGTACACAGTTAAACCCTGAGATGATCATTTTCTGGCTGTATTCCCTGGAACTCCCTCCAGAGAGACCTTGCCCAACGCTTGCTGGGAGGACCTGCTTTCACACTGGCACTAATGAATACTCAGGCTTCATTGGGGATCTCTTCTCATCCATTTCTCACTTGTATTTGCTGGTTTTTTTTTTTTTCCCTCTTTGGATATGAGAAAACTTCTGAACAAAACCTCTTCCATCTGTCTTTACCAAAACATACGCTCCAAGAGTTGGTATTTGTGCTCCATTGCTAGAACCTAGTACTGCAGTAACTCACAGCAAGTGTTTTGTAAATGCTAGGTCTTCATGAAGAACTTAAGTGCTTTTAGAACAACAGTTATGCAGTAATTAGGGAGTCATCAGAGCTAGGGCTGTGGTATGTGTCAATAGAGAACAATTAGTTCTTCTTAGAGAAAGGAGAAGAGCAGGTAACATCATTATCAAAGAGGTGATATTAGAACACAAGGATGAGTAAGTAGAAGAAGGAAAAAGACAGAGATGAAAAACTCATCCTAAATAGAAGGGAGACACATATATGAAGGAAAAAAGGCATT
>NW_006159692.1:7618061-7622298 GCF_000334495.1 Tupaia belangeri chinensis
CATTTTAATCACAAAATTGCAAACAGATTATGCCCCCACATTTGCCTCTATTATCTGGATGCACGTATGCACATGTTAAGGTCAGTGGGGAAGGTCAGCATGTTAGCAGGAAGGACAGTGGCTTGAGACAGTCAATAGCTGCTCATCGTGACATGGCTTGTGACTTGGAATTCCCCTCACTCCTGGGTGACATCATGTACATTCTGTGTTGTGACTTGCTTTGAGTATGTGAGTGTGAACTTTCTTTATGTACAGGAAGCAAAGGAAGGAAAGTGAAGTTAATAAAACAATGGTATCTTTAAACAGGGTTGGATTTTAAACAAAGTATGTCAGTCTGCTGCACACTTCTACTTATTTGGAAAGAATGCTGTTGAGCGATCTTGACAGGCTCCCTCAGGTGAAGCTGGGGCCCTTGCATGCTTTTATGCAGTGCCTTATGGTGAAGTTTGATGAGTTAAGCCCTTTGAAGCTTGCAGACCTGCAGGGAAGCCAGAGAAATTACTTTTTTTCTGAGAGACAGATTTTTACTATATGGCATGTGCACTTGCCAAAGAGACAGAGAGATAGAAAGTAAGAAATCACCCCTTGGGGTGAGAGCCACACTGCAGTCCCTTCTCTTCCATTCTCTTCTCAGGATTTTGGGCATACACACACATGTGCCTGGCATGTTTTAAGCCACTGATCTGGCACTCAAACCACAGTCAACTGAATGGGAATCCAATGACCTAACCATTACTACTGCTGGTCCCTTTTTTGATTTGTTTTTAAAGACAGAGTCTCGTTATGTCATAACCCTCCTGCCTTGGTCTCCCAGCTGGTCCTATGGGGGGTGCATCACTATCCCTGACCCTTCTTAGGACTAAGTCTCACTGCATTACCCAAGCCAACTTCAGGATGCTGATCTTCCTCCTTCAACCTTCCAAGTAGCTGAGACTACAAAGGCACACCACTGTATGTAGTGTTTAGGTTGGGCCTGAAATCAACCCCAGACCACTCATGTGGTCTTAACCTGTGGATTGCAGTGTCTTAGTAGCACATGCCGCCACCACTGGGCCAAACCTTTCTGCATTTATTTACTTATTTTGTCAGAGGGTGTGTGCCAGCGAGAGAGAGAGAGAGAGAGAGAAACATAGAGAGAGAGAGACAGAGACAGAGAGAGAGAAGAAAGCAACCCTCTTCCTACATAGGACATGGTCATGTTGCAAACCTTTCTTTTTCGTTTCCCCCTCTCTGGGATTTTGGGCATGCCTGCACACACACCTGGTATGTTTCTCAAGCTGCCATGTCCAGATTTGAACCACATGGCCAACCATAAGAGGTAATTAAGAAAAACCTCCACCATGCCATGGATCTGGCCTCTTCTCTGCTTTTAAAAGGCTCTTGTGATTGAAATTAGGCCTACTCAGATTAATGGCTATTATCTTATTCAGATGATGGAACTAATTTTATAAACTATCTGATTTAATCCACACAAGTGAGTTTTATTTCCTGTATGAGGAAATAGGCTCAGAAAGTTGTTACTTATCTATGCCCTGAGCACTAGTGAGGGGAAGACTCTCACTTAGGTGTATTTGATACCACAACAGGGTGACAGAGAATGGGGGCTGAGGAGAGAACCAGAGCATGGGACCTGAGGTTAAAGTTTTCAATGATCCTTGTTGTGCTCTGGCCAAAATGGCTCTGCTTGCTAGCACCTTTTACCAATGGTTGATCTCAATATGGGGACACGGGTAGCTAAAGAGAAAAATAACATCATATGGTAAAAGTCTTAGGGTTTGTAGGTGTAATGCATCAATACAAGTTGAAAATAGTCAAGTTGGAGGAAGAGAAATAACTCCCCGAACATCCAAACTCAACAAATTGGCTTTTGGTTCAGCCTTCCACTCTTGAGTCCAAATACTATATCATGTCAGAATGTTCCTGTTTTGAAATGGTAATCTAATAATCTTCAAAACCTCCAGGGAGCTGGAGCATCGTTTGTTCCCTTCACCTCTTGCCCTTAGAAAACACAGTCTTTTGGAAATTATCTTTGGCTCCTTGGATTTAAGCATCGAGGGGATGTTGGCCTTGCCACGGTTCAGAAAGAACACACACTTTCCTCAGTCCCGTTCGATCCCAGGTCCAGGCAGCCACCTCTTGGCCTTAAGTTTTTAATCTTGGTGGGTTAAACTGGACCCTTAACCTCCTTTATAAATCGTGACGGGTATGCGAACTGGGAGGCAGTCCTATGTAAGCTGGAAATAATGTTCTTGGCTGCTGCTTCCCTCTCTTTCTATTTTAGTCCTAAGGGACGTGGCTTTTTTACTTCTTTGAGATTTAGGAGTCTTGAGGTTTTATTGTGAAAAGAAGAATTCCAAGTGGTTTTAGAAGGCAAGTCACTTCGAGTAATTCAAACCCTCATTTATACAAACACAGAGGCTGAGGACCTCTTAGCAACCGAGCCCCGTGCGATAAAGCTTCTGGCAAAGATTTCACGTCTGTCTCAAGCATTGCCCATATTTTTACCTCACAAGCCCAACTATCATCCTTCCTAGCCAGCCCAGCCCTGCTAGTGCATCCCATAGGTGTGCATTCTGTGTATGCGTGTCCAGATGCATGTACACATGAACATATGCGTGAAGATAGGGTCACGCCAGAGAAAGGAAAAGCTCTGGTTGTTTACTGAGTCCTGCAGCAAATGAGGTTCAGGGGTAATTAAGAGAAATCTCCCTTGGCAGAAAAGTGCCTATTTGGGTCTGCTTCTCATTTCGGACAATTGGAAAAGGTAATCACTCAAGTTTTATTGATGCCAAAGAGTTTTTCACAGTCATCAATATGGGCTACAAAAATGAAGTTGTTGACATCTTATTTCTGGGGGTTTTTCTTTCAGATAATTGTGAGCCCTCAAGCATCATATATTCTGAAATAAGGCAGTTCTAATTCATAACTGAGAATTTTCAATGCATCGCATGCAATTGATCTTTGGAACATTCTGCCAAATCCCAGGCTGATCACATCTGTATCTATCAAGCCCATTCAGACTTCTCCCTCTCTCTAATCTTGATTTTATTTAAAGGGACATGAAATAAAATTTAAATCACACATGAATGCTTTTAGGTATTTCTCAACATAACATATATATTTTGGGTAACAATTTCTAGGTTGTTATAGTTTGGCACGCTTATTCAAGCTCCATATCATTTGTCTCTTTTGGATTATTTCGTTCTCTCTCTTGGGCTGACTGACCTGGGCTGGTGCTCTGGGTAGGTGGAAGTCTAAGCTCAGCTCTGTTCAGCAGCTGTGATCACCAGCTAGCTGGCCTAGCTCGTGCAGGTCCTTGGGCACTCGGGCGTCTACTAGGGTCCCCAGTAAATGCTCACCTGCCACCACCTTTCCTACCCTTTTGCAGTGACAGAAGTCAGCCTCTTGTTCTTGGCAGCAGCCTCTGTCCCTGTCATGAGGGGGCCAGGCTGTGGCCGATTATGGTCAAGACAGGAGTATGAGGCTGGCTCAGTTGGGTGAGAACAGTCCTCTCTGAGCCCAGTGCAGGCTAGAGCTCGCCATGACTGTAAGCGGGACCTGGTACCTGCCCCTCCCGGTGGGAGAAGCCGGGCTGATCTCATGAAGGGGGTGCCATATCCCTCAGGCAAGCTCCCTGAGGGATCAGACTCGAGGCCAGGTGCACAGGAAGTTGAGTCACGAGCAGCCGCCATGGTTGCTCTCAGCCCAGGGGAGCCTAGGGGAGCTCATTACAGGCGGGCAGAAGTGCGCACCATAAAAGTGTCGGTATTTATTATACTACCCCAGGAAGGAAACAGGGTGACCCATACAGTAATACTAGCCACCGAGCAACTGTGAAAGTCTCAGAGTTAGCTTGTTCTTGTTTAAAATGTAAGAGCTAAGTGGAACAATGGGATGAATTCACAGGCCTTGTCCGGTCACAAGGATGATCTCACTTACTTTCAATCATTACTAAAACTGAAGCCAGTTTCAGACGGAAGAGTCTCCTTGCCAAATTACCCTCCTCAGTCATTTTATTTGCAAGGGGGTAAATACTGTTCTAGGCTGCTCCTATCCATCTCCACTAAAAACCACGCGCACATTATTGCATGTCTGTATTTCCTTTTTATGCAGGGGGAGCTGAAGGTCGAGTAAGATTTCCAAGGCCACAAATGACTTTAACAAGATATGGACATTTTTCTCAAACCACCTCTTCTATCACCCACCTAGAAATGTTTTTTTTTTTTTTTTTTTTTTT
>NW_006159692.1:7622492-7637719 GCF_000334495.1 Tupaia belangeri chinensis
GAAAATTTTTTTTTTTTTTTTTTTTTTTTTTTTGTCTCCAGATGTGTGTAATGCTGCAGTCAGTTGCCATGGAGACCATACTCTGGCCCCTTATCCTCCATGTCAAGTCAGTGGTAAAGTCAGACATGGTGGAGATCTTTGTGGCTGGGCTCCAGATAGGCACAGGCAGCATGAAGCTGGGGCAGGAGCTGGTGAGGCTGGGTGGTCTGGCCATTCCTGCCTGATGTTTACACACTGACTTCCCGGGAGGGGCTGCCCTAGATGGTCGGCATAGAGACACGCTTCTGTGAACTGCTGATGGGAAAGAAACCATTTGGAAAGGCTGATGTGACAAACTCCTGCTCTGCTTGCTTATAGGCCTAGATTCATGAAGTGCAAAACGACCCCAGAGTGCCTCTCATATTCACGCACGGCCATAGACTCCCTTCATAAGCTGCTTGTTCTTGCCTCCCTCTTGACCCTCTGAGACTATTTCCAAAATGTCCCGTGTATGAGAGACTCGCTGCATGCACTTATCCACTGAAGTCACACCCAATGCATAAAAATCTGACATATAAATGAGTATATTGGTCACTAAAGGTCAGCAAAGTTTTCTTTTTTCCACGATTTTGCTATAAATGATGGGACTGTGGGTCTAAGACTGCCCCAATGCTGCTGTCTTTAGGTTTCTGTGTGGCGGCTTTTTGGAATAGCCCAGTCAGCCCAATTGTTCCATGAGGCACAGTATGGACCAGTTAAACCACCTTCCTTCTGGGTTTTTGGAAAGAGACACATACAGAGGGGTGTCCACATTGGGCTGGTGCATGCCAGAGGGCTCACAGAGAGTCTGGGAGCAGAAGCCTTTGGATGGCAGGGCCAGTGGGAGCAGAGGGGCCTTCTACTGGCAGCAACAGCAGAGGCTGCGAAGTTGAAGGTCATGCGGAGGGCAGGGGCAAATGACTGACACCTGCCTTGAGGCGAGCAGTGAGTGACATCTCCCAGCACCCAGGCTGCAGTTTAAGCATTTTGGGCTGGTGGGTTCTGACTTTTTCTTCTCTCCTCTTCACTTCTGCTAGGATGAGCTGCCTGGAGCTGTCTCTGCTCTTACTGCCCCAGTGAGATGTCTGAAGAGAGTGACTGGTTGGTGATGAAACGATGGGTTGGGCAAAGCCCATGGTACGTGATGCTCTGCTGGACGTGGGAGAAGAGACAACGGAAAGGTAAGGGGTGGAAGATAGGCATGAGCGTGAGGGTTGGAAGGCAGGGCTGGGCACATGCAGAGGTGCCGTTTTCAGCCCAAGGTGCAGATAATATGTATCTGACATCCCTCGTGAATGCACGTCCTCCATCTCCTTGCTGTTTTCCTCCCCTTCTTTTCCCTCCTTCCCCTTCTGCATGGTGGCACATCCATTCAACATGTTATCTGCCTCTCTGGTGTTTCCAAGGAAAACAGACCCTCTGCGTCCTCTCAGAAAGGAAAATCTGCGTTATCCCCTTTCCAGCTCAGAGTGGGGCATGTTCAGTATAATTAGCTGGCAGCTCCTTCAAGTGCAAAAGTTCTGCCAGAAATGTTCTGAGTTCAGGGTGAGTGCCCAAGTCATTTCTGAGCTCTGATCTATAAGCTCGAGGGCAGGAGATCACTGAAATGAATAATTGGCATCCTTTTTCGAAGTCAATTTCCTTCTGAAGGTCAGTAGTGGAAAAACATGCCTGTGGAGCAGAGTTTTGCAAAACTGGTGAGAATAACCATCCCCCAAACCATTCCTGTGCACTCTGTTCCGAGCGCTCATGTGTGTTCATCTACTCACTTTACACAGCAACCAAGAGGTACTTCCATGATCCCACTTCCTGGATGAAGAAAGTGAAGCATGGAGAGGTTAAATAGCTCACATAAAAGACACAGGGTGAGTGCTGTGCTGGGTCCTGAGGCTTTAAGACCCAGTTCTCAAGCCCAGGAACACCAACCTGTCTCTCCTTGCATGCTTGAAACTTCCTTACTGTTGAACCAATGAGCCCTAAGCTTGGATAAATCTAGCGTTTTCTTCATACTAAGATCAATTTGATTTTCCTTCCCAGAAGAAAATCAACCATGAGACCAAAACATAGGATAGTCTTTAAGTTTGTTTTTATTTCTTTAATTTTTGGAAGTGATAAACTTCCTATAGACTTAACCAATAAGAAAAATCTATTCAGAGGAAACTTGCTTGGGATTGCAATATTATGGCTGTTGTCTGGTAGAGTGAAAGAATAGCTAAACATGACCCCTCTCTTGTAAACCTAATGCTCACCTAGAGAGGACTCACCTTCAGTCCTGCATGCCCCTGCCATTGGCACAGTCACCGCTTGGCACAGGGCTGGTACAGGTGATGAGCTCGTCCGATCAGCACAGTAGTGCACTGAGCAGCAGAGAGGGTGGAGGATCTGGGAACACAACTCAATGTTCACACTTCCATTTCCTCCCTCCCTTTCCCCTTCCTTCCATCCTTCCTTACTCTTTCTTTTCCGTTATGATTTGTGTATCCTTTAACTCTGCTTGACTCAAAGAGCCTGTATGTGCTCAAAGGCAGCAGCTTGCTAGGTGTGGGTTAAGGGCAAACCCTTCCTAAATCCCTCAGGTCCCCAGCTGGAACCTGCCACCTTTGTTGACAACACCCCAGGTGTCTTCTTTGTTCATCACAGGTTGCTACAGGTGGATATCACTCTTTGCAGACCTTTAAATAGATTCCATCTTCTCCCTAAGCTCTGATGTCCTGGGAAGCCGAGCTCTTGCTGGTTCACCTTGCTGCCTGGTTGCCCAGAATGTGGTACCTTGAACTAGCCTCTGATCTATGAACTTTGACCTTGAAATTTTGTTTTCAGAATAGAGCAACCCATAGCTCAACCCATAGCTCAACCTAGGTTTCAGTTCCCTTCCTCCCCCAAAGCTTTGATTTTTATTATTTCACAGCTCATTTTTCCCTCTTTGGGAAATCTTTATTGTTCTAAATGCTTCTAAGCGCCACCAAGTAAGTATTAAGCACTTACCCCAGGTTTGTGCCCTTACTTCCTGATTCACACTCACTAAGAATGAGGTGCATGGTGGTTTAGCTTCTGAGTTATCCCGGTTACGTTGGTTTATCAGGGAAAGAAAATAAACCCAAAGAGGCCTCACCCCTTCACCACCAGCGACTCACCTGGTATAGGGCAATGGTGGCATAGAGGCCCCCGTCCATTCCTTTTGCCCTTGAAACTACACCTACCTGGCATCCAGCTTCACTGTTTCCAGATACCCTGGCTCCAGGTGAATTCTTCCCATACAGCCCTGCCTTCCACCGGGTACCTCCTCACCTCTACTTGCATTAGTGTCAGGCTGGCTCCCCGCTCAGAATCGGGTCCTCTCTCTACCTCTCCAAACTGGCCTATCTCTATAACCAGGTCATGCCCCTCCCTGATCTAGCCCCTACACCCTGGCTGTCCTTGCAGGGACTGGTAATAGGTGGGGTTTTGTGCAGACCAAGACGATGAGAATGGAAAGGTAGAGTTATTTCTATGGGTTTCCTTGTGTGTTGTCCACCTCTCCTGCAGTGGCACATGGTCCTCACAAGGCCAGGAGTGCACCTGTCATGCCATCACTCAGTGCCACATGCCTAATGCAGTGCCTTGTGTGGTGCATGCTCAGGCATCCCTGCTGAGTGACTGACTGACCACGGGAGTGTACCGCCATGCCTCCAAGACCCATGCACACATTATCTCTTGAGCCTACTCAATGATGCACTGAGGAAGACGCTGCTCCTCTTTCTACTTCACAGAGGAGGACACCGGGGCTCAGAGAAACTGAAAGAGTGGTTTCTAAGCCTGTTTGATCATCACAATCACCTGGAAGCTTTTGGAAAATACAGATTTCTGGGCTTCTTTCCAGACTCTCTGAGTCAGCATTTCTGGGATCAAAATATCTGTCATTTCCGAGTTCACCAGAAGCTTCTGAGGACTAGTGGATTTGGTAATTATTCAGGTCAAAAAGCTAGCAGGGAAGGAGCCATGACTTAACATGGGTATATCTAACTCCAAAAACGCAGTCTTTCTGTGCCAGTCTATTTTAAACATGTAAATGCTAGGCTCTGAGTTAGCTACAGAGAATTCAGAAATAAATGGAGCCAGGAACGTTTCATGCTTTCCTTCTGCTCTTCCAAAGAACTCATTTGTTTAGTAAGGAATATAGTTAAAAGACTAATTTTTGACTCACCAGGTAGAGCTAGTGTTGCTATTCTTAACTTCATAGAACTGGCTACATCATTTCCTATATAGTTAATCCTATTGTCTCAGGATTTTACATGTGTTTGTCTCCTTCACTAGACACTGAGATCCACAAAGATAACCTTTATGTTTATTGACCTTTTTAAAAGTCCTGCATCACCCTGGCCTAGCTCAATGCTTGACTCACATGGCTTTAACTAATGACTGTTGAATAAATGGATGAGAGATGCATGGGGCACCCAAGCTAGAAAGAAAACAGGGCTGGACAGATAACTCATTGTAATGAATTAAGGCACAAGGCAGGTTACTAGGTGGGGTTGAGGCTTGGGGAATGAGGGATGGTATCTACCTTTATTGTGGCCCCCAGTTCTGTCTTGGGCCAGGCCCTGAACATGCTAGCCCATCTCTCCTTCCTTGCCAGCTCAGTAGTTCTCTCTCCTCCGGATTTTAGTTTTGCCACATCTTCCTTCCCAGATGATCTGTTGCTTTGGGATTTTTGAGGTGCTCATTTTGAACTCTGGCTTCTGTGCTCTGTGCTCTTTTTTTTTTTTTTTTCAGTCCTATCTATAAGCAGTGATGCCCCTTCTGCTGACTACAGCCTGGTGTATGGGAGAAGACAGGGCTGATATGACCCCTACCTCGTGGCATTGTGAGAATTCAAGAGATGATGAAGATCAGTCAACTAGGGTGAGCGGTTGCAGAAATAATGCTAATAACAGCAAGTACTTGCAAAGAACTGTTAAACACTTTATACAGATGATCTCAGTTCATAATCAAAATTACTGTTCTCCGCATTTCACAGATGAGCTGGTTTTTTTGCTCTGTGCTTTTTTTTTTTTTTTTTTTCAGTCCTATCTATAAGCAGTGATGCCCCTTCTGCTGACTACAGCCTGGTGTATGGGAGAAGACAGGGCTGATATGACCCCTACCTCGTGGCATTGTGAGAATTCAAGAGATGATGAAGATCAGTCAACTAGGGTGAGCGGTTGCAGAAATAATGCTAATAACAGCAAGTACTTGCAAAGAACTGTTAAACACTTTATACAGATGATCTCAGTTCATAATCAAAATTACTGTTCTCCGCATTTCACAGATGAGCAATCTGAGGCTAAGAATGGTTAAGTAGCTTGCCCATGGTTTCATTGATAGTATGCCATATAGTCAAGCTCAGAACTCATGCAATGAAACCTTGAAGCCTATTTTCCTAGCCAGTATGATTTACTGTACTAAAGAAACCTTGGTCTCCCTTTCCTTCTCTACTTACCTGCTTTTTCTATCAGAGATCAGTTTTCCGGCCCTGGCCTCTACTGGCATTCTCAGTTCTCACTCTAACTCTTAACCAGGGGGCAGTTACCAGCCATAAATGTCTTCCAGATGAATTCACACACAAAGGATGAGGCAAGGATTTGGACCCAGGTGATGGTATAGACAGTGAATCTGACCTGATGCTGGACCTAGGCTTTAAGAACTTCATTGGGAATCTATCTTGCTTTAGGTCAGGCATGGCTTAGAGCTGGAATAGATCTGAGGACAAAGGTCAGGGCAATGTCTTAAACTGGGAAAGAAAGGAACATATGGGAAGAGGAGCTGGTCGCCTTAGCAACTAGGCTACCTTCTGTTTCACAGCACTCTGGAGAGAAACTGCTAGAAGGAGGATCAGGTCATCTCTTCATGAAAATTAGATTAGAAGAGAAACTGAAAGATATGGAAAATTTTAGCTTTAATTTAATGTTTTTGGTAAAGAGAATTTTAGAGGAAGACAAGCTTACATTGATGACACAAATGTTTGCGTGGGACTGCTAGGATCACCAATCTCACCGTGAGGCTGCGGGTCACCAGAATGTGTTTAAAGTGACAAAAGTCAGGCAATTATGCGGGCTTACTTGAACTAATGTCAACTGGGTGCCTACCTTTTGGCTGGATTTTAGCAAGTGCATAAATCCCAGTCATACACTGATCCCAGATTATGTAACCTATGCTTGCCTAGTCTATAAGGGAGCCTGAGAGAACTTAATCCTCCCTAAATTCTATGTCTCTGGAATCAAATAATCAATCCTGGGAACTAACTATTACAGTCAGTGTTTTAGTGGGTCTCAGGGCTTCCAAAATATTCTCTCTCCTCTGAAGATTAAAAAAAGAATACAGACAAGGATATCATCTCTTATTTTCACATTCTAAAAATCATTGTATTGGAAGTTATAACCAATGAAAAAAAAACAATAAAAAGACATGAGAACTATCCAGATTGGAAAGAAAGAAGCAAAACTGTATTTACTGATTGCCTATATAGAATACCTGATGTGATCTACAAAAAAAAGTTCTTCCGAGAACTATAGAAAGTTTAGCAAAGTTGTAGGACACAGAAGCAAATAGAAAAATCAGTTTTATTTCTATAAACTTGGACAACAAAATAGGAATTAAAATAAAAATATTGCTACTTACAATAGTACCAACATATGAAATACATAAAGATAAATCTGAAAAAACATGTAAATAGTTCTACCTACACCAACAACAAAAATGTTGAGAAAAATTAAATAAAACTCCAATAAATTGATAGATACATGTTATTCATGAGTCAGAAAGCTCAACCTTATTAAGCTATAACTCTTCACAAGTTAATGGAATAGATGGGATCACAATAAAAATCTCAGTAACTTTTTGTTTGTTTGTGGGGGGGGAAGAGTTGGTGAGTTGATTTTAAAATTTAAGTAAAAATTCAAGACCTAGGGTAACCAAAACAACTTGAAAAAAAAAAAAAAGAAAAAGCTCAAGGCCTAGCACAATCTGATCTTAAGACTTTAAAAGCTATAGTAGTTAAGACTTGATACTGGCATCAATGTAGGCAAACATCAATGGAACAAAACAAAGAGTCAGAAAATAGACACACACCTATATGGATGTTGCTTTTTTTTTTTAGAGAGAAAGTTTTGCTATAGGGCATGCTTAGTGTAGAGACAGAGAGACAGAAAGCAAGAAATCACCTCCCGAGGGGATGGCCATGCCCAATTACCTCCCCCCCCCCATTCTCCTCTTAGAATTTTGGGCACACATGCACACATGCCCTGAGTGCGTGTAAAGCCACTGATTCCAGGACTTGAACCACAGTCAGCCATGTTGGAGTCCAGCGACGTAACCATTATGCCACTTGCTGGTCCCAGAAAATTGCTTTTCAAGGAGAGTATTAGGCATTTCAGTGGGAAAAGGATAATTCTTTCAATGAATGGTGCTGAAACAATAGATATCACTATGCAAAATAAAATGAACTTTGACTCATACCTTATATCAAATACACAAACTTAATTCAAAGGCTGGCGTGAGAGTCTAGTGGTTAAGGGAAACTATGTCCTACTCAGCCAATTGTGGTTTAAGTCCCAGCCCCAATGACTTGAAAAAACAAAACAAAACAAAACAAAAAACAACACTGGATGCACATGTGTGCATGCATCCGAGTTGCAATGGGATGGAGAAATGGAAGAGAGGGGATTGCAATGTGACTGTGTCCCATTGGGGTGGTTTCACCCTCTTTTTCTCTGTCTCTCCTGGAGAGTGCACACACACACACAAAATTAACTCAAAATGGATCATAGACTTAAATGTAAAATCAGAAACTATAAATCTTCTAATTGACAATGTGAGAGAAATTCTATGATCCAGAGTAAGGTAAAGATTTTTAAAGGTACTGTATCAAAAGCTCAGTCTACAAAGGAAAAATAAAGTGAGTAAATTGAGCTGCATTAAAATGAAAACCTCTGCTCTTAAAGACATTGTTAATAGAATGAAAAGATAAGCCATGGTCTTGGAGAAATTATTTGCAAATCAAATATCTGAAAAAGGACTTACATTTTAAATATGTACAGAGTGTCCAAAAATCATTAATAAGGAAAAACAAAACAACTCAATGTGAAAACGATATGAACAGACATTTTACTGTAGAAGTGTAGGGATAGCCAATAAGCATGTGAGAAGATGCTCAGCAGCTCAGGGAAATGCAAATTAAAACCACAGATACCACTACACATGTATTTGAATAATTAAAATGAAAAAGACTAAACTTACCAAATGTTGGCAGGGATGAGGAGGAACTGGAACTTTTCTACACTTTGGAAAGTAGATTGGCAGCTTCCTTAGAAGTTAAATATATACCTCTAATATAATCCACCCATTCTCTCCCATATACTTACCCAAGAGAAACGAAAGCACATGTCTATACAAAGATTTATACGTTAATGTTTATAGCAGTTTTATTTGTGTTAGCCCCAAACTGGAATAAACTGAATGCCCTCCAGCAGGTTAATAGATAAACAACGCGTGGTGTGCACATACGATGGATTACTGGTCAGCAATAAGAATGTGCTGTTGATACATGCAACGTGTGCGACTATCAGCATAACCATACTATGTGAAATGAGCCAGACAAAAAAACTGCATACCGTATGATCTATCGATTTGCATTCTTGCATCCCCTGTCCCTCTATGTGTTATGCTTCCCTGTCACAAATCCCTTGCGGACAGTGATACAATCAGAGCAAATTTTTAGTTCCTGGACTCAATTACATTTCCTTGGCGCCACTGACAAATTCTGTTGAAATATTTAACTTCACTATTTGTTTTCCAAACTCCCAAGCCAACTCTCCCAAAGGAGGTCCCCCCCAAAATCTTTATTTAAGAAATCAAATAAAGGATTGTCCAGGGAACATACGGAGCCCATTTCATGATGCTGGGTCCCTGAGCTGGATCTCCTAGACGCTATCAGTGGTTTCTGAGGACAGTTGTACTGGTTTTGCTATTGTCAACGTCAACAGGAAACTTCAACTTGTCCCACACCTAAAATGTAAAATCAGAAACTATAAATCTTCTAATTGACAATGTGAGAGAAATTCTATGATCCAGAGTAAGGTAAAGATTTTTAAAGGTACTGTATCAAAAGCTCAGTCTACAAAGGAAAAATAAAGTGAGTAAATTGAGCTGCATTAAAATGAAAACCTCTGCTCTTAAAGACATTGTTAATAGAATGAAAAGATAAGCCATGGTCTTGGAGAAATTATTTGCAAATCAAATATCTGAAAAAGGACTTACATTTTAAATATGTACAGAGTGTCCAAAAATCATTAATAAGGAAAAACAAAACAACTCAATGTGAAAACGATATGAACAGACATTTTACTGTAGAAGTGTAGGGATAGCCAATAAGCATGTGAGAAGATGCTCAGCAGCTCAGGGAAATGCAAATTAAAACCACAGATACCACTACACATGTATTTGAATAATTAAAATGAAAAAGACTAAACTTACCAAATGTTGGCAGGGATGAGGAGGAACTGGAACTTTTCTACACTTTGGAAAGTAGATTGGCAGCTTCCTTAGAAGTTAAATATATACCTCTAATATAATCCACCCATTCTCTCCCATATACTTACCCAAGAGAAACGAAAGCACATGTCTATACAAAGATTTATACGTTAATGTTTATAGCAGTTTTATTTGTGTTAGCCCCAAACTGGAATAAACTGAATGCCCTCCAGCAGGTTAATAGATAAACAACGCGTGGTGTGCACATACGATGGATTACTGGTCAGCAATAAGAATGTGCTGTTGATACATGCAACGTGTGCGACTATCAGCATAACCATACTATGTGAAATGAGCCAGACAAAAAAACTGCATACCGTATGATCTATCGATTTGCATTCTTGCATCCCCTGTCCCTCTATGTGTTATGCTTCCCTGTCACAAATCCCTTGCGGACAGTGATACAATCAGAGCAAATTTTTAGTTCCTGGACTCAATTACATTTCCTTGGCGCCACTGACAAATTCTGTTGAAATATTTAACTTCACTATTTGTTTTCCAAACTCCCAAGCCAACTCTCCCAAAGGAGGTCCCCCCCAAAATCTTTATTTAAGAAATCAAATAAAGGATTGTCCAGGGAACATACGGAGCCCATTTCATGATGCTGGGTCCCTGAGCTGGATCTCCTAGACGCTATCAGTGGTTTCTGAGGACAGCTGTACTGGTTTTGCTATTGTCAACGTCAACAGGAAACTTCAACTTGTCCCACACCTAATAGTGCCGTTAGTTTTTTCTATTGCCTGTGTCAGTTCTGGCCTCAGCTGTAAGAAGACTGTGGTTTCCTTGAGGTCAAACAAAACTCCTCCAAAGCTAGCTGTGGAGGAGTAACCACCCCTCTGTCTCTGGCATTCACCTCTGCCTTGGGTTTCTGTGTGACTGTCCCTCACTCCTACCTTCCTCAAGAGCATGCCAAATCCTTGAACAACTCAGGCTTATGTGAAGATAGATGCCTCTTCCCTGGCAGCAAGCCTGAAGCCAGCCAGGCTATTTAGATAAGAGTTTGTTGGGGTCTGAGATGA
Source organism: Tupaia belangeri chinensis (assembly GCF_000334495.1). Classification (NCBI taxonomy): domain Eukaryota; kingdom Metazoa; phylum Chordata; class Mammalia; order Scandentia; family Tupaiidae; genus Tupaia; species Tupaia belangeri. Next base: position 7,633,076 of record NW_006159692.1, read on the forward strand.
TGTAAGGAAGGCAAATATGAAGAGTAGCATGAAGTTAGGTGATTTGGCTCCAGTTCTGGATGCTTGGTGGATCTTTGTATTTTCACTTCCCCTGCAGGGTGGGCATCTTAGAGCTCCCCATTCAGAAGCCCACAATTAGTGATCAACTGGCCTTTGTCTAGAAAGCAGTGTGAGTTTGGTGAAATGAGAGAGGTCCTGATCTGTCTACCTTAGCAGAAAGAAGAAATTCTTATTTCCTTCCAGGTAAACTCTTTCTCTCAATTATTGATATTAGGAAGGCATATCAGCCCTACCCTTTTAAGAGAAATCTTAGGCAACCTGCCCTTTCAGACCTCCCTATAATCATTGTATTAGAACTTAACACAACAGACTCAACACTCATTGCCCTACCACAGGCACCGCTGGCCCAAGGGTATATCATGGAGGGTGGAGGATTAACGAGGTGTGGCCTGGTGGGAGTAATAGCTACGTACCCAAATCGGCCAGTCTCACAATGTACTAGCTAGAGAGGATGCAGGTGGCCATGTTCACATGTGTATTACATAAACAGTGGATTCCCATATCATGAAACTCCCACCCCTGCCCCCTTCCCTCTGAACAGCGAGTTTCAGTATTGTCCTGGGACTCCACTTTGTAGACATTCCCAGGAATTCTGAATGAGGGTATACCCTTGCGTTGGTGTCAGGCCAGGCTCTCCTCACGACTAGTCTGGGGTGGGTACTGGGGACTCAGGCTTGACCTTGGAGGTCAGACTCAGAATCTCTGGCCTGAGGGCTGGTGGCATGGGAATTTGCTCCTCTCTGGCAGCTGTTGTGGTACAAATTGCTGCACAACTCTGCTGTCTCCGATAAAATGACAAGCACACGTGCCTTCTCCCCAGGGCTCTTCAGGCTTTCCCTGTCCCCGCTGGGCAGGAGTGCCTCAGTCTGCACTGTCTGTCACCTGAGGGACAGGGTGTGGCATTTTGGTTGACCCTCTACATTTCCATATCTCCAAACCTCAATGAGAATGTAAAAGGTTCACTTTCCTTGGTCTTTTCCTCCGAGGAGCCCCTCTGCCCTTTAAAACTCATGGAAGTGTACAGATATTGAGGAAAGGACCCTAATCTGATTCATCTCACCTCCCATTGCAGCCAGAACATGCTGTTCCGAATTAGAGACTCTTGGCCAGACTGGGGCCTCAGTGTCTCCAATGACTAAAGGGAAGAGGCTCTGCAGAATTTCAATTTATGCCTTATTCTGGGAGAGTCAAAGGTGCTGAGTTTGTGAGAAGAGGCCGGAAGATCATTCGCTGAGCTGCCCATTTTGAAGGAGTCTCTGGGGGCAGCAACCTCGCCCAATGTAGAGGTGAAAGAAGGTTGTGGAAGCTGCTGCCTTTTCCTGATAGAGAAGGGGACCCACGGGGAGTCTTATGCGCTCTCAGGGCAGCAAATCCGCATCAGTTCCTCACTCTTCTCTGCTTGCTTGTGTCCAAGGACAAAATTTCAACCAATTGAGTTTTAAAGGTCTAAATGGTTTTTATTAGCAATTCATGGGGAGCATCCTATCTACCAAATAGGGTGAGCTGAGGAGAGGGGGTAGGCTTTTAGGCAGAAAAGTCTGAAGAAAAAGCAGAAACAAGGAGAAAGCCAGGCTGGTTGTTTCAAAGTTGCTTTCCTTACAGGGTTGAAGTCTTGACAGGACTGCTGTGAGTGGTTACTGTGAATCTCCTTGCATCAGATTCTCCACTTCTTTCTTTCTTTCTGTTTATGTATGTGTTCTTTTCATTAAAACAGTTTTTTATACATTCAATCACTGTATACCATTACAGCTTATAAAATGAATTTTCCCACCACAAAAACACTGTATATTTATCCAGTTAAAGATATTATCATACAAGTTATCATTTACAGATAATTTTCCATTTTTGTGTATTCTTTTAATATAGTATTTATTTATTTTATTATTATGTTTTAATTGCTCACCAGAGAGAGACAGAGAGACAAAGAGAAAGAGAGAGGGGAAGAAAGCATCGCCCAATGGGGTGTGGTCATGCCAGAATCCCTCTCCATTTCTGCATCCTGTCAGGATTTGGGGCACACAAATAAACACATACCCAGCATGATTTTCAAGGGCCTAGACTGGAACTATTTGGTCACCATGTTTAGCTTCCTTAACGCTAGGCCATGGGGGCCCCCAGTATAGTTTTTTATTGACATAGAATAGTTGTATGCATTTATGGAGTACAGTGTGATTTTTTTTTTCAATATAAGAGATCTTAAGAAAAAACTCATGGAAAATGCATATCATAATAAACTATGCACGAATTTCATTTTTTTGTACCAAAATAAGTTTGTACTTTAATACTATTTTCTACAACTATTTTGAATTATATTCATGCATGTGTGCAATGTGTGTGTACTAACCATACTAGGCGATCGATGTATTCTCTGAAGTTTGGCTTGATCATCTGGCATCTAGCATGAGAGACTCCATTTTGGTTTGATCTAGTCTATGGAGCCTAGCACAGAAGTTCAGTCCAATATCATGGCCTCTTGTAAACTTCATTTACCACTGTAAAGTCTTAACTGATCTGATTACATCTCCCTTTCTCCATGCATGTCTAATCAAGTCCTACGATTATTTTGGAGACATAACCAAAGTGTGATAGCTGGCAGCGTGTGCATTTGTCCATGGAGACAAAGATCCATGCTGACGGGGCATGTCTCCCACTGGCTTTGTGGCTCCTTGGCATATCATAAGCCATATCTCAGGGACGGGTGGGGTGTCACTTTCACTGGCTTCTGCCTGCTTGGAGGGTTTTCTGTTCAGTTGCTGCTTGAGAATGCTTCCTGTGATTGGCTTCATCTTGGTGCTAGATGTTCTGGGATACCACATTGAAGGCTCAAGTGGCAAACACATGTCTCTACCCAGGGAGGACTGTCCTGTCTTCTTTCCCTTCAAGTTACAACCATTCATTCTTGTCTAATCCCCAGTCTCCCCAGCTTGTCTGTATTTGTCTTAATTTGCTCTAGGGTTTAATCTCAGTCTTCTCAAATAAACCTCTGGGTAACGGTGTGTTTGAACAGCGAGTTGCTAATAAACTGTAGGAAATGAGAAGAAACCAAACAAAAACTTGGTAAGAGCGGTACACAGTCATCAGAACCCAGATCAAGAGGGAACTACGCGTGAGAATCTTTTCAGATTTTCAGTTAGCCAGGGGTATATTTGAAGACTTCAAAATCTTTTCACTCCCTCATTTAAGCAAGATTGAGAACGGAGTAGATTAGGAATTGTAAAAGCAGTAACAGGTCTTCTCAGGGGACTTACAGACAGTGGGTTTAAAAAATGTCTTTGAAATGTTTTTCCATGGGTGTCTGAATTCCAGCTAGTGGAACGCTCTTGGGGTCAAAATAAGCATTCTATCTTAAAAACAACAAGAAGCAAACTGGACTGAAATTTGTTCTGAGCTTAAGAGGAGGTCTTGTTCTTAGGGCAGCAGCAGCTGCAAACACACACCAGAGCAGAAGTCGGGACTACCAGGGACTTTCTCAGAGAAAAACGCTGGGTTTGACCAAAAAGAAAACATATTTACATCCTTGTACATTTTTTCTCCTCTTTACCACATCCCACCCACTGATCAGGCTAGGCGGGATATGGCAATCAGACATTAGGGAGATTGGCCTCTTCAGAGCATGGCATATAGAGAAAAAGTAGTTTCTCTGCCCCTCTCCCTCTGAGGAAAGTGGGGACCCATGATGGGCTTAAATTGTTTCCTTCCAGATTCATAGGCTGAGGTATCTCAGAACCTGACTATCTTTGGAGATGAGGCCTTTAGAAAGGTGATTAAGTTAAAACAAGGTTGTTAGGGTAGGCCTTAATCTTTTCTGACCAGTGTTTTCCAAGAAAAGATGAGGACACAGACATGCAGAGGGAAGACCACGTGGGGATCCAGGGAAAAGACACCAACTACAGGCCAAAGAGAAAGGCAGCAGGAGGAGCCAGTTCCACTGATACTTTGATCTTGAGCTTTCAGCTTCTAGAACTGTGAGAAGATGCATTTCCATTACTTTAGCTACCTCCTCATCCCAGGCTGCCTAATGCAAGGCCCCTGTCTCCTCAAAAGGTGTCAGTATCAGTGCAATACAAGAAGAAAATGCGAGGCCACACAAGCCATGGTGGGGCTCCTCCATCCACCGCCATCATCTGAAAGTTCTTTGCCTACAGTAGGTGTCTGGGTGGGAGAAACAAGGCTGCCTTTGCCAGACAGAGGGCTCAGGAATGCTCTGTTTGGGGGACTGGCCAAAGTCTCAGACTGGGAACAGACTGAAGTTAATTAACATTTGGTGTGTGGGTCCCTCAAGGGGAAAACCTTTTGTGTTTGTGAGAACAGGGTCTTGGTGGAAGAGAGAAATGTGAACCCTGAATTCTTCTTCTAGACCTGCCAAGCCCACCTGGTTTTAAGATCTCACATACAAATCGTAGACTACTGCTGGGTTTCACTGTGATGAGAAGCATGCAGGGGTTGTATTAAATCGCAGATTCTGATAACTACATCTGGGTGGAGTCCACAGACTTGCATTTCCAACCAGCCCCCTGAGAAGCCCATGCTGCCAAGGGCCATGCTGGGTCTCTGCGTGCATTGTAAATTGCATCTCGGTTCGGC
>NW_006159692.1:7637794-7642838 GCF_000334495.1 Tupaia belangeri chinensis
TTCAGCATTTACAGTTCCTGGTGTGCTCCAGGACTGGGCATGATGGACAGATGGATGGCAAACTAGATGTGAGGCAAGTGAGAAAAATACACAAGGCAGGGCGCCCAGGCCTGAACTTGAAAGGCACTGCACTAGCTCTGCAACCTCAGACTGGAGTCTTAACCACTTAGAAACTTAGTTTTTCTTCCAGAAAAATGGGTCAACAAACTTACCTCAAAGGGTTATTGTAAGGATTGATGAGAGACAACATGTATACAGATCACTAGAGCAGGACCAGGACCAAGAAAAGTACTCAACAGATATTGGCCACCCTTCTCTTACCTATGTATGAGAAATTTACAATCTATAGGGGAAAGTCCTAAAAGCAAATTATGGCAGGAAACACACTCGAGGAGGTGGGGTGTGTGGGAGAAGGCTGGAGGGTCTCCCTCCCAGTGAGAGCCTGGGCTTTGTCTGACTGCACCGAAGTCCTGTGACCACATGGTGCCTGCAGAGTGTCTAGGCTCTGTTCCAGCTGCTGGACATAAATGGAGAACAAGGCTCAACTTCTGCCTTGGAGGATCTTAGTGTCTGTCCTAGGAATTGTGAGAAATGCCCTGATAGGGTAAGTGCAGGGGCCTGGGGCACATGCCTAGGGCATCTCCTGCTGTTTGCAGAGTGGGAAGGTGAGGGAAAGGTTCTCGGAGAAAATGCACCTACACTGGGCCTGAAGAGCAAGCAGGAGTTAGCTAACAACCCATGAATGTCAGGATGGGGACTATTTGGTGAGAAAATTATCAAGAGCACTCTATCTTCATAAAATAGAACCAAAAATAATTTGACACTTAACCTTAGACAAAAAAGGTAAGAAGTAGAATCTCCAAGTGTCAAATGAGGTTGAAGGACAGAGACCTTTGGGGTGGAGACTGAAGATGCCACCCCTGTTTAGGACAGGAGATGGAGTAATCAAGGGGAAGTGGGACTGGAGCCCCTGCATAAAGTCCAGAGCATCACAGAGCTGTCTCCTCCTTTAAATAGAAACTAAAAAAACTCAAGAATCCTGTAAGAAAATTTGTCACGTGGGGAGAGGGAGACAAAAAGCCACCCATGAAAAATGGAAACACCAGGTCTATGCACACACAGATGTGCAATCCAAATTTGTGCAACCAGTCTGGTGTGGGAATTCCAAGTGGAGAAATTAAAATAACTGTTCAGGACCATTAAAGTTCTATATTTTTAGCAGAAGCAAATGTGAAATTATTGCTGAAGGGAAACTTTCACAGCCCAGGGGTCATGGGACTCCCACAGAAAAAACAACCTCACTGACGATGAGCTGACAATCAGAATTATAAACTCACTACCCAAGAATATAGAGCAGAGAGGGAGAGGCAACAAATCCATAAACCGAATCAGCACCTTTGAGACTGGGAAGAGCACATTAATTTCAAAAGAACAATGATATAAGGCTACTTCAAAGTATTAAGTGAATGAATAAAAACCATAATTAAAGCATTGGAGTGGAAAGAGATCTGAAAGAAAGCCAGGAGAAGATTTTAGAAGGCAAGTACAGTCAGTGAAGATGAAAAGTCAATGACAGGATTAAGCACACACAGCAGAAGAGTTAATAAACTGGAGGCAGCTCTGAGGAAGTTACACAGAACGCAGTACAGGACGGAAAATGAAGGAGCAGCTGGGAGACATGGAGGCTTGGGGGTTGTTCCTTGAACTGTGAGTTCCGGAGGTATTACTGGCCAACTAAGTTGGGCTGTTGCTTCTTGTGGTCAACTGAGAGGCAGAGGTTGGAGAAGGGAATTCATTTCTGTAACCGGCGACAAGGAGACAGTTGGCAAACACCATCAAATTGTCTTCAAAAATGCAACATATTCTCAGTATTTATAGGTTCAAGACACAAGCAGGTACAAATCATTCATTGCTATGGTTCATTGGAGTTAATAACTTCCCCTGATTCCTCCGAATACCCATTCCTGGTTTCTTATCTGACCATTCCTGAGACAGATCTCCCTATGACTATCTCCCTATGACTCAGCCCTGGGCCAGACTGTTCTCATTAGAGGTCTTTCTTAATTTCAAAATGGCAAGTCCTCCTGGCCTGCTGCAAAAGGAGAGAATAAAGCAAACAAAGAACCAGCAATATTTAAAGAGATAATATTTGAAGATCTTCAGATCTGTAGAAAAACACGGTTTCATTTTGAGGAATCATAGGAGTCCTGAGCAAAAGGCATACTTTTGACAAAGAGATAACAATCTTTCTTATAGACAATTAAATTGACAGAAGATTTTTCACCACAACAAAATAAAGGAATAATGACATTTTCAGTAAAACAGGGACTAAAACAATTCTCCCAGATAAGAGCACTAAGTTACTACTAAAAGATTATAATTCAATGGCAGTGAAACTTGAGGCTAGAGTCAGTTGCCAGATGGCAAATATATTAGGAAATATAAAAGAGCAGTGTCTGGGGGAAAAAGGGCACATTTTGGGAAAGTTTAAAAATAGGTACAACAATGGGACCAGCAGGTGGCATGGCGGTTAAGGCAGCTGGATCCGACATAGCTGAGTCTGCAGTTCCAGTCCCAGACCTGGTGACTTGAAAATTACACCGTGTGTGTGTGTGTGTGTGTGTGTGTGTGTGTGTGTGTGTGTGGTGTGTGTGTGTGTGTGTGTGTGTGTGTGTGTGTGTGTGTGTTTGCATACCCAAAATCCTGAGAGGAGAATGGAGGAGAATAGATGGCAGTGTGGCCATCCCCCTGGGGGTTATTTCTCACGTTCCCTCTCTCTCCGTCTCTATCTCTCTGCAGTGAAGACATGCACCTTATAGCGAAAGCTAAAAAAGAAAAAAAGTGCAACCCAGATACTAAAAAATAATAATGTAGTACATGGGTAGAAATTTGAGGTGCTATGTTTCAGTATTTTTGTATTTTTCAAAAGGAATGTAAAATAGTTATTAATTTTATATTTATTAACTTAAGTATATAAAATAGGAACTTGACAGTAATTTTAAAAAATGGAAATGGACTGCAAGCTCCGAAATCATTAGAGGGAAAAATTAATTGAAAAGACCTAATCGATTTGACTGAAGACAGAAAAAAGAAACAATGAACAAAAACATAGTCGAAAATACTAAATACGACGGTAAAAATAAATGTGAATAGAAGTGATTCCAATGTAAACACGTTTGAATTATTATTATTAAGAGAGGATTTTTTTTTTTTTTTTTTTTGCTATATGGTACATGTGCTTGCCAGAAAGACAGAAAGAGAGAAATCACTCCCCAGGGAGGATGGCCACACCACAATCCCTTCTCCTCCATTCTCCTCTCAGGATCTTGGGCACACATACGCGTCTGGTGTGAGCTTAAGCCACTGGATCCAGGACTTGAACTGTGGTCGACTACATGGGAGTTCAGCGACATAGCCTTTATGCCAATTGTTGGTCCCACTACATTTAAATGATAAAGTAAGAGGTTATTATATTTGATTATAATGAACAAGTAAAATAAACAAAACCAACCTTAAACTTCCATCTAAAATAAAGTAACTAAGAAAGAATTTGGAGTGGAGGTAAAAAAATAGACCTGGAAATATTAACCAACTGAAAGTGACTATGGCATATTAATATTAGGTAAAACTGGTTTTAAAGGGACAACATTTTAGAAATTAAGCAATTTTTTACTTAATGAAATACATATATTCAGTAAGATATAATATCCTCAGCCTAAACTTCATTCATAACATAATCTCAAAAGCTATAAGCCAAAACTCATAGAATGACAATTAGAAATAATAAACCCATATTCACAGTGGGAGAACTAATGAATCAACCAAAAGCTGTAGTAAGGAGAGATAAGATCAGAAAAATGTATTAATAAGTTGATCTAGGGGATATTCTATAAATTCTGTAACTTATTTTTTTTTTCAAAATTAGGAGCTTTTTGTTTGGTTTTATTTATTTTTTTGCTATAGAGCACCTACGCTCACTGGAGAGTGACAGACAGAGAAAACGAGAAATCATACCACCCCTCACCCCTGAACCCCACACCAGAGGTATGACCATGCATCAGACCCTTCCCTTCATTCTCCTGTTGAGATTTGGGGCACACATGCACATGTACCCAGTGTGTTCTTCAAGCCATCAGGCTGGGACTTCATCCACGTAGTTGGTCATATGGGATCCAGCTACCTTAACTACCAAACCACCAGCTGGCCCCTAAAATTATTATCTTTTCTTTTGAAAAAAAATCTATTTTTTGAAGTTGTCACAAGTGTCCTTAATACCAAGAAAAACATTAACAGGACAGCTTGTTAAGGAGTACAGTCTTTACACTTACCTGGGGGCAGGAGGCACTTCACAGCCTGTGTGGGAGTGTTGCAATGAGATAAGAACGTGAGTTAAGACAAAATTAAATTGTCAAGTTGAAACATCTGGGTTTGAATCCTAGGATTCTGGATTTGAGTCTTAGCCTTGCTGTTTATTTGCTCTGTGACTAGGCAAATCACTTATTCTCTCTGTGCCTCGTTTTTTTCAACTGTGCAATGGGTCTGAGGATAGCACCATCCTCCTAGTGCTGTGTAGGGGCCGAGTGCCATGTCTGCCTCTTCATAAATGTACAGTAAATTAGCTATTTTCATATTCATTAAGGTTATTCTAATGTCTTCCATTCCTGTGTCAAATAATTGGAATATATTACATTATTATACATTGAAATAACTTGTTTTATTTTATCAGGTGTCTTCTTTCGATAATTTTATATCCTGAACATCTTTTGGCATTAAAAGTGTCTTTTCAATGTGTTTTATTGCCATTATTTACAAAAGAGAAATGAGAAGCCCCCATAATGGGTCTGTTTTGCTTCATGTGAGGAAATATATTAGGCTTCAATAATATTTAATTTGTGGGGTAACCCGGGTTACCTGCACTGGGATCCTCTGTCAGAGGTGGGATGTCACAAACCCCTGAGCAGAAACCCCCACTCACAGGTGACACTACTTTGTCACTCATTCGTTTGCTTCCAGCACATTGGGCATTAACCTTTTTTTTTTTTTT
>NW_006159692.1:7642938-7651487 GCF_000334495.1 Tupaia belangeri chinensis
TTCTTTGTCCCCTATTTGTTTTGCTCCCGCCACTTGGGGCTTTAACTTTTTTTTTTTTTTTGTATCTGCTTATCAATTTATAGATTGTGTGATCTGCATTGGGGTTCCTGCAGGGGAACTGGGCCACTCAGAGTGGGCTGGGGCTCAGGCTTGCAGTGGGATTGGCTCTGTGGTTGTGTATCCTTTGAGTCCCAGCCATGGGATGGTTCCAATGATGGTTCCAATCCACAAACACAGCTCAACTCGAAACCTCTCAGTTGAGGATCTTATTCAAAAGTTACAATCTTCATTCAGGAGTCAAGATTTCTGATTCTTCCTGTGCTGGGTCTTGTTTCAGGGAACAAATGTAGTAAGCTCTGTCCCCGTCTCCATGTCTCTCCCACTCACGAAGTGCCATTTTAGAGGAGAGAGGAATAAAGATGAAGAAGGAGAGGTTGGGATGGGACAGCTCCTGCCTAGTTGGGGATTTTGTTGTCTCTGAGTTAAGAACACAGTAAAAGTAGACTCTATCTTGTTGGCACTGGGAGTTCTTTGGGGAGTCCTTGCTGGAGATGTCCCACTCCAGGTGGTATCTAGGATTCCTTCCTTAGCACGAAGGTTTAGGAGGGTCCTGCAGCTGGGTTCCTTTGTCCATCTGAGTGGCCCTTTGGACAGAACCCACCTACTGCCACTGTCTCTTTCTCTTTCAGGCTCCCACACCTGGTCCTTAGGAAGCATCACAATGTCTGATCTGTGAAATCCTTGGGACTGGATTGACCTTCCCTAGTTTCATTTGTCCTTTGCACAGATCACTAGGTGTCTCAGGTGGGAGTCAGGTGGTAGGGAAAATTCTCTCCATTGCAGGGAAGCCTTTCAAGCACAGTTACCCCTCACTAGATAAAACTATGGCTCTCTACCAAGATGTGAGGTCAGTGTGCTTTCCCCCTCCCTACTCTCTCAGACCTGTTTATTTATTTTAAAATGACTGCTTATGTGTGCATGTGCAAGAGAAAGATGGTACTTTTGACAGGATCTCATTGCATTGTAACACTCCCACTCTCCAGTTCCCCAGGATCTTGGGCACCTGCACACATATTTGGCATGTTCTCAGACTGACCTGGGGCTCCAAACTCACAGCCAACATGTGGTCTGCGTCATGGACCATGCCATCCAGGCTGAGCCTCTCAGTCCTTTTGATCCATGGTCGGGTTTAGAGGTTCAAAACGGAGGCACTTCTTGGAAACTTCCTTTGTAAATTCTGGTAGTGGTGTTCCAATTTGAATTTTGTACCCTTGGTAATTTAAAAACTTAAAGCTTTAACAATCTTGTTAAAGCTAAGATCAGTTGCCCATTCTCTTATTTGGTTGATAGGATGTATTCAAAGACTGAAGACAACTCACCTAATATTTGTGCTGTTTACCTTAGTTATTCATTCTATTCAAAGGCTCTTTGCTTCAGAAATTGTGATAGAAAAGCATAGCTCAGCTTTCGAGACAAAATCCATCACTTGGCAGCCTGGCTTCCAAAAGAAAATTCCAAATAATTCTTCCAGACTCAGACATTCCAGGTCCTATCATAGCGTAAACGTGCTTTTTCTGTTTGGTCAGTCTGAGTTAAATTACTCTAGGCATTTCTGAGTTTCATGAACAGGAAAAAAATAAACTTTTTTAACTTGAAAAATAAATGGAAGCCCTTCTTTTTGGCGGCAGATAACTCTAAAAGATGTGACCTTTCAGAGTTCACACTGCCGAAATGGATTGTTTCCTTGGAGGAACGGAATCTGCATGAGTTCAGTCAAGTAATGTCAAGAAGAAAATGTTACATGATGGAAGAAGGAAAAATATTTAGAAGACAAGTCAGCTTTGGAGCCAATTATTCTTCTTGATTTCCTGTAACTCACTCTTTGCCTGAGGTTCAGTGTTGTTCAGTATGTTTTATATCATTTTAGCAACCAAATGAGCTTGACTGAATACATTCAATGTTTGATTTAGACAAAGTGATCATTATGGTGGCTAGAAAAATAAGTTCCTATTTAAATGGGATAATTCGATAGCTGCTGGGTAAGACACATTTGTGTGGAACCTTGCACAAACAAATCCAAATGACATTTTTCCCTTGGTGGATTCCTTTGGTAATCAACCTACCAGGTTGTGGAAATGGACCATTATGCAAATTCATAAAATACAACTAGATCTTTTCACCCTGGGATGTATATGATTCTTTCCCTTGGAAATAAGATCCTTAAATGAAAATCTCGGTGGTAATGCTCCATGAAGAATAAGACCATAAATACCTCGCTAGGCAAAAGAAAATATAAAGAGTTGAGCTACTCAGAGATACAGTAACTCAATTTTGTGGCTGAGATATTACGGCTTCTCTCAAAGATGATATTTTACAGATCTTTTATTATAGGACCACTGTGGACATTTCCTGGCTGAGTGGTAGGTGTAAGGGAGGTGCAGGCAGGCAGGAAGGCTGTTTTCTTGCCCCTGTCAGCTGAGATAAGCCCTGTTTACTGGACCAGACACTTGTGCTTCGGTAGCCACAGCACAGAGGATGTGTGTTGCAAAGGCATGAGCAAGGTGTGCTGTGGAGGTGAAATGGGTGTTATCAGCTCCCAATTTAAAGAAATCTGGAAACTTAAAGAATATTCTCACATTCCATAAGCATTTATTGAGTGCCTGCTGTGGCCAGTCACTATAGAATCATCATTGCACGTGAGATTCAGATGCTGCTCCTGATATTATAAAGTGCGATTCCATGAAGATTAACATGCCCAAAGTGGCTTTCACGGTGGCTTCTGTCTTGACTTCTCCTGATTTATGAGAAATTCTCATTGCCTGGTGATGCAAAGCAAGTGGCCAGATGTCAAAAGAGAGACCTTCAGGGAAAATCATAAAAAACATTGGACGAAAGAACAAGAAAAAGAAAGAAAAAGAAAATCTTAAGAACAACACTTTGAAAAACAAACAAAATGAGTCCAAATCATAGTACAGAACCCATGAGTCCAATAAAGGATTTTGAAACTTGAAGAAAGTGCAAAGCAGAGCATCTTGAAAAATTCCCACATTTCTGAGGCCAAACCACAGCTAGAACACAGAGAATAACTTCAATCCCCTGGTACATGGATACAGTAAGGGAACAGTGTTGCACAAGGGCCATGAAGACTCGTGGCTCCACCACCTGAGGACATTAAGGGCCCTCTTGGGAAGCCAGAAGAATACCAGAGACCCCATAACAAAAGCAAGAGAAAATTAAAATCCAGATCCTTAAAAAAAAAAGAGTTAATACTTTAAGAGAAATTGAATACAGAGCTGACATGGTGAATACTGTGGTATAGGTTAACTGAGCACATAGGAAAAAAGGAAGCTTGGACTGATGTCCTTCAAAATTCCACCAGGATGTACTTCTCTCTAGGAACTGTTATTTATTTATTTATTTATTTATGTTGTGGTTATGTTGCTGTTTATTTAATTTTCAAGAGTGTTACCTTATGCTTAGCCTTGATAAACCACATATTTTGACATTTGACGTTGTCAGTGCTTTAATGTGTCTTTATCAGGTTCTTGTCACCAAAACTTTCAACAGCTATGGATTTCCTTGCCCCAAATCAGAAGAGTAACCACGCTCTGCAAATTGCTTTTTGTCATGACACCGCCACCCCAGTATGTTCACATAGATAGAAATGCCACAGGGGCCAGGAGGAAGTACTAGATTTGCTGCTGTTATGTTTATCTAGAAACTTTGAAAGAACCTAAGTAACCTCCCACCCCCTTGCCAGCTCTAACTCTTACAAAGTATCTACAAACGTTGTAATAATGAACTGAAATTCTCCCAGGCTCCTAATTTCTGTCAGTTCTTCCCCACTCTTCTACTAGGAGTTTACAATTATTCTCCAAATCTGATGCCTGGGCTTCCCGGGATGAAGTGAAGTGTGCACAGAGACGCATGGAGATGTGGACCCACTGTACAGATGCAGTTACCTTGCTAGGACTTGGCTTGGGTTTCTAGATTTCACTACGTTTATGATCATCTCTGAACCAAGTGCCATTTGGTTAAGGCCTATCATTCTTTTTTCTTTCTTGCTTTTTAATTTTTTAAATTTGGTAGAGGGCATGTGCACTTGTCAAAGATACACACAAACACACACACACACACACACACACACACACACACAGAAAGCACTCCCCCGCCCCCCATGGAGCAATCCTTTCTCCTCTGTTTCTCTCTCCTGTTGGTATTTTGGGCTCTCATGGACATATGCCATGCGTTTTTCGAGCTATCAAGCTGGGACTCAGACTATGCAGTCGGCCATGTGCTCCAGCTGCCTTATCCACCACCCCAGGCTGTTCCAGGACTAACATTATTATTCCAGCTCCCATTTATCCAATTCTGCCTAACCCTTCTACTTCTGGAAACTTCCTTGCCCCTGAATAATTCTCTTCAATTTTAGGGCGGGAACCACATTTTCTCCAGTCCCCACATCTCAGAATATGCTTTATTCTCGGGATGATTAGTCAACTTCCTGTCTTCGTTACACTCTCACTCACCTTCCTAAGGGCATAGAAGGGCCAGCAGGCATTAGCCTGGCCCTGCTTTAGACTGTGTCTTGGAGCCACCTGTCCCCAAGATTCATGCACAACCATGCACAGCTGTGCCTCTGACACCAGCCTTTTGGGTCTGTACTTAAATGTCATCTATTTGGGGAGCTTGTTCCTGGTCACCTCATCTAAACTCCACTCTACTTCTTTCTCTTTAACATCCTTGTCCCATTTCACCACATTAGCACATGTTACTATCTGAATATGTGTGTAGATATAAGTGTGTGTGAGTGTGTGTGCATGTGTGTGTTTGTGTATGGTCTTCAAAAAGTTAATGGAAAATATGTATTATGAAAATCTATGCATGGATTTCAAATATTTTTGAACCAAAATGAACTTATACTTTAACTCCATTTTCCCACAAACTTCCAAGTCCTCTCACAGATAACATACATATATGTATACATATGTAATAATATGTCTTACATATATAAATGTGTACACACACATATGTGTGTATATAGAACATGCTTACCTCTTCTATCTTCTGACTCCTCCAGCAGATGTTTAACAGTTGACTTTCCAGGCAGGGGTGGGGCAGAGTCCCTGAAGTACCGTTTTTGTCATGGCATAAATATTCCCATAGTGGCTTGTTGTAAGGATGATTGTGTTTAACAACTGGCTTGCAGAATTCCTGCAAATTTCATGATTTGCTCCTTTGAACTGGTTTGAGCCAGCTCCAGGCCAGCACTGGCTTTCCCCAAACTGAGAAATCCCAAGAGAGTGTCCCATGAGAGGAGGAACTTCTGTGTACAGGGGTTGTTGTAACCTCCACATATACTCCAAATAGTTCTTGGCCGATAGAAAAAGCTTCAGAAATGACTGTTAAATGAATATAAACTCTTCATTTTGCAATTGAGATACTTCCTTATAAAGAACAATGCATTCTGTCATTTTCACTTATAGTCATAATAAGAACTTTGCCATTATATGTTATTCCAGAATATTTTAATGATGCTTAAATGATTAACTCAAGATATAATTTGTTCCACCATTCTTTGATATTTAGGTAAATTTTACTTCTTAAAAACTCACTACTCAGGACAACTGAAGATTTTCTGCTCAGACTTCATCCTCCAGACCCTGAGATATAGACAGGTAGAGCACCCTCTGTATTCTGTCTCCCTCTCTTTAATTATATTTACAATTTTTTAATGTAAAGTAGTTCTTCTTGGCTCTCTGACTCTCCTTTCTCTTGGTAATTCTCACTTTCCCCTTCTCACATAGGACAGGCAAGTTACAGGCCCTTTCACCAGCCATCTATATTTGACCACGTGCAGCACCTTTCACATGGCATGCAAGTGTGCCTCACAGTTTTAATTTTTTGCTTTAATTTTTTTTCTCTTTTTCATTGTATTTGTCTTGTTTATTTATTTTTCCTTTATTTCCTTTTCCTTTTCCTTTTTTCTTTTACCTTTATCACTTTGCTGCTCAACCTCCACACACTGAGTGTCTAGACAGGTCTAGGTGCACAGTGGCCAAACATCTGAATACATTTAGGGTCAGAGTAATCCTCAAATCCCACTGAATCTGCTGCTACACAAAGGGAGAAAAAAATGGGACTTCAGAAAGATTGCAGATCACCTCCTCCTGCATGACTCTGAATGCTCAGATTTAACTGCAAAAAATTAGGAAAAAACATATAATCCATCCGATGATCAGAAACTACTGCACAAGAAATATGAAAAACCAAGAAGCTATTTCTCCTCCAAGGGAAAAAAAATAACTCCTCTTCATCCACAGACAGTACAATGGAACTTGTGGAAATATCAGCTAAAGAGTTTAGAGTATTCATAGTTATAAAGCTAACAGAGATGCAAGAGAAGAGAGACAATGAATTCCAGAAGATGTAGGAGAAAAGAGTCAATGAGTTCCAGGAGATGAGAAAATCCTTGCACTATCTGAAAGAAAATACACATCATAAAGAATCAAATGGAGCTGTTAGAGATGAAAGCTGTAATATAGGAAATCAAAACCTCCCTTGAAAGTATTAAAAGCAGATTAGGTCATGCAGAAGAGCAAATCTCAGATGTAGAAGACTGAACCTCTGATCTAGAAAAATACACCAAAAGACTGAGAAAGTAATCCCAATAATGAGAATATATGAGAAATATTAGATACCATTAAGCACCCAAACATCTGGATAATTGGTATTCCAAAAGGTGAAGAAATTAATAAGAGCATTGATAATCTATTCCATGAAATCCTGCAAGAAAACTTTCCAAACCTAGAGAGGCATTCAAATATCCAGAACCAAGAAATACAAAAGAGCCCAAATAGAATTAAGCCAAGATCTTCTCCTAGGCATAGCATAGCCTGATTGACCAAAACCACAAAGACAAAATACTAAAATTGGCAAGAAAGAAATGTCAAGTTACTTACAAAGGATATTCCATCAGGCTAACATCGAACTTTTTTTTTTCATCAGAAACGATGCAAGCAAGGAAAGAATGGGAAAATATATTTAAAGTGTTAAGTGAAAAACAATTTCAACCAAGAATACTGTACCCAGCAAGATTATCTTTCATATAGGAAGAAAAGACAAAAACATTCTCAGATAAACAAAACCTGAAAGAATTTATCAACACCAGATCAGTTCTCAAAGAATTTCTGAAGGGAGTGCCATACCAGGAAAACAAAAGACAGACATACAGAAATAAGAGAACAAAAAAACAACCAAGAAAAATGGCCAACTTATTGGTAGGGACAAGTCCAGAGTTGAATGTTAACTTCCAGAATTTAAATGGAAAGACTGAACAACAGTAACACTGCAAATTCAATAGAAGAGAGATTAATGACGTGAGACTGAACTGGGGAAATAGAATTTCATGACTTTAGATTAAAACATTACTGATTTTCTTCTAAGCTTTGTTTTCCAGATTTAAGGATTCTTGTCTTCTTTTGAGCTGTTAAGTTTCATCTACCTACTGTTTGAACAGAATCCTAACCTCTTTCCTGGCTTTAAATCTTAAGCAAATTTCTCTTCATTTTTTTTCTTATTTTGTTTTATTAATGCTGAAACTGCATTAAGCTATAGAGCCCCAGCTAGGTGCTACTTTGTAGTATGTTTATTCTACTCACTGAATTTTATGCCTAAAGTCAGACATGTGTTCATAGATACGTATATATCAGCTGCACTTGCTATTAAAAATCTTTAGATTAATTAAGATCTTTTGTGAATCAATAAAATGTAAAAAAAAAAGTCATGGAAAGCAACTGTAGATACCAGGGACAGTGTGGGAGGAGGGTGGAAAATGGCAGAGGGTGAGAGGTAGAGAATCAAGTGGCAAACTACGTAAGAAACAAGAAATGGAAAATTATTTGTTGATGATAACATATATGGTAATATCCTTGATTGAGTTAATATACAGTGTATTCTGGATGGAAAATTCATTTGTATGCTGTAATGATGTATAGTGAATTAATGTAAAATAAATAAATTTAAAACTAAAAAACTCACTATTATAAATACCTTTGAACACTCATATTTACACAAATTAACTAAGTCAGATGTAGTGGTATATTGTTTGTTTAAGGTTAATAAAATTGTATTAGAAGAGATATGAGAAATTGATGAGGCATTTGATTACATTCTGAAATTCAAATGATATAAGAATATTTGACAAAATTTACCTGATATTAAAATTTTAAGAAATTAATTTTCTTTCATTTAAGAAAGAAATTCATTTCATCAATTTCTTATATCTCTTCTAGTATAATTTTATTCACCTTAAACAAACAATGATTTACTTTTTTTTTTAGAAATACATTATGGACCTGTGAAATGATTAAAAATAGTCCAGATCATTGACTTTCTTAAAGTATAGATTTAATATGAAAAATAGCTATCATAAACAATGCAGAAAGTACATTAAAAATGAATTGGAGGGACTAGCGGTTGGCATAATGGCTATGTTGCTGAACTCCCATGTAGTTGACTGCGGGTCGAGTCCCCGACCCGGTGGCCTA
>NW_006159692.1:7651625-7716414 GCF_000334495.1 Tupaia belangeri chinensis
CAAATGCCTTATAGAAAAAC
The DNA here is from genome assembly GCF_000334495.1 of Tupaia belangeri chinensis. Lineage (NCBI taxonomy): Eukaryota > Metazoa > Chordata > Mammalia > Scandentia > Tupaiidae > Tupaia > Tupaia belangeri. The sequence goes on from NW_006159692.1 coordinate 7,651,646, forward strand.
CCTCTAAAAAAAAAAAAAAAAAGAATTGGGAATAATTTGTAACAATATAAAGAAAAAATAATTTAGATTAATACCTCATATTACACCAAAATTAAGTCGATATAGATCAAATAATAAAAATAACTAGTGTTATTACTAGTGCTGGTATGACAGTTTTCCTAAGATTAGCAATAGAAAACATTATAATGAAGTTTAAAAATTTTAAGATACAAAAAACTTTCAAAAATTCTGTTCCACAAGCACTAACAGAGCTAAAATTAAAAGAAAGCATTGCGAACACCATAGTAGACAGAATTCTGTTAGAATCTTATCTAAGACTAAAAATTCTATGAGGTCAGAAATGGACAAAAGATTGTGAAACATCACAAGAAATTTACTTGAAGTACAAATGATAAATGCACATTAGAGGAAATAAAAGTTAGTTCGACCTGCTTATTAATTACAGTAAGGCAAGGCAGAATTTTACTAAATACAATTGTATGCTTATTCAAGACTCTTACTTATCCTGCCCCCAAGTTGGTTCCATTTTTAGTCCTCTCATGCTTTAATTGAGTTATTCATTGATCCAAATGTAGCTCTCAATTTGTGCATTCCCAATTCAGTCATGAAAATGCCAAAGGAAATATCAGAGGCTTGCCAAGGTAACCAGCAGGGTCTAGAGCTGATGTGTGATTGTACTGTCCTGAGAGATATTAGAATAACATTCTCTTGTTCTTCCTAAAGAAAAGCAAAACCTCAGAGAGGCAATAAGCCAGAAGCAAAAATATTTCAAATAAGAATGTATTGCCCTGAGATTACTTTATATTTGGTCCCTCTATGAGGCTTAAATACAGATAAAGGTTCAAGAATGTACTTCATATACGTTGCAATCCCCGGGTGCAGTTTCATTATGGAAACTCTTGTCATTGGGAGTGTATCTAATTTCAGTGGCAGTTGTAAGTCACTGAATGGCTTCCAGGTGATGGAACAGATAGCAGTTTCTGTCTGATCCAGTCTCTTCAGAGGCTGTCTGCCTACCTGCTAGGTAGCAAATAAGGCACTTCCTTGGGTATTTTGCTTCCATGTCATCTCATGACCTTCTCAAGGAAATGATCATAATGATTCTAAAGAGCCACTAAGAAGATCTAAAGGATTCAGGGAGAAAAGAAGCACTATTGGTTACTTTAGTAGTAAAGGTGACAACAGGTGGCTGGCTATGGTTTTTGAGATAAGGAAACATGAGGTGAATTTCATGTTTCCTCTGGTTTCTGAGTGAAGGCACTTTCCAAACTATGACATAAGGACATAGAGCCAAATCGAGTTGTGGTCTCACAGGTCAGGTAGAACACTGTGATGGTCACGCCATGAGGGTGGCTAGAATTTGTAGAATATAATACTGGAGGGGATACAATACTTAGAAAGGGGCATCAGTAGCCATTCCACAGTGCAGACATATTTCAGAGCATCATGTTGCATACCATAAATGTGTACAATTTTTATTTGTCAATTTAAAAGTAGATAAATAAAAAATAAAAACTATGTGAGAAACAATAAAATAACTAAGTAAATAAATGGAACCAAACATTTTCATAGGGATTCCTTTGAGTCTTTGCCACAGCGCTAAACTTCATGTACGCAAGGCAAGTCTGAGAGAACTGGCGTTACTGAGGACTGAGTTAAAGGAGATGTCAGAAGTCACACTAACCTAGGAGGTGTTGGCATTAAAGCCAGCAAGATTAAGAAGATCTCACCAAGTGACATCCTAGACAGATAGTCCCTTAAAAGTAGCCTATGCTGGCCCCAGAGTAAGGGTTATCCTAGACATGCCTTAACAGATCTTGAGATCTATCCTTGACAGAAGGATGTCTAGCCACCAGTAAACAAACTACCTGCAATAACAAAATTATCACTTTTTTGAGACAGAAAGCAAAATCAGTTTTATTGACCATTTATGAAATGTATGATTGAAAGTTGGTAGGCCTGAGAAGAAGCAGGAAAATGTGTTGTGTAATACAAAAGTCAGTATAAACATACCCACAGATAAGAGAGATGTTTCAACTAACAAGCAAGGATTAGAAACAGCAAATATAAGTGTATTAAAAGATTTCAAAGAGGGACCAGCAGTTAGCATAATGGCTATGTCGCTGGACTCCCACGTAGTCGACCGCGGTTCGAGTCCCGGACTTGGTGGCTTAAACTCACGCCGGGCGCGTGTGCGTGCGTGCCCAAGATCCCGAGAGGAGAATGGAGGAGAAGGGATTGCGGCGTGGCCATCCCCCCTGGGGGGTGATTTCCTGCTTTCTATCTCTCTGTCTCTCTCTGTCTGTCTGGCGAGCGCACGCGCCCTATAGCAAAAACCTCTCAAAAAAAAAAAAAAAGATTTCAAAGAAAGGTAGGCAGAATGTTTGGGTAGAGGGGGAATCTTTTCAAAGACATGGAAACTAGAAAGTGAACCAAATATATATTCTAAAACTAATCATTGTTTTTATCTAAAGTGAAAAGCTAAGTAGATGTGCTTAAGACAAGGCTGTGTATAGTGTAAAAGAAAAACATTCATGAATGGAAAAACAGCTATCCAAACTATCCAAACTGAAGCACAAAAAGAATAACTTAGAGTGAAGAACTTTTTAAGGAATAGATGAACATTGGTGTAGTGAAGAGTTGGAGGTAGTCAGGCTTGATATTGAAATGTGCCACTATTTATGCCTTGATAAATAATTTAAGTTTCATGATCTGATTTTTAAATTGAATATTCAGAGGGCGTATATGTGCGCTCACTAGAGAGATAGAGGCAATGGGGGCATGGACCACACTCAATGGGCGTGGTCATGCTGCAATCCCTTCTCTGCATTTCTCCCTCTTGTTGGGATTCTGGGCATGCATGCACACACACCGACTCTATTTTTTCAAGTTGCTAAAACTGGTATTTGAACCATGCAGTTGGCCATGTGGGATCCAGCCACCTTAACCACTAGACTATGAGTCTGGGCCATATAACCTCATTTTTAAGTGAAAATATTGAGGGGAAGAAGGTACGTATTGCACAAAAAGTGATGTAAAGGATATAGAGAGATAAAGAGAGCATCATAAGATCACAGAAACAGTAACAGTCAGAGAGAGAAACCAAACATTTATCCTCCAATTCTCAGTCTAGTACCTCTTCCTACAGAAAAGGCCAAGGCGATAAGCATGCTGATGCTTTTTTTTTTTTTTTTCCTGGGGGAACCATTTTTGGGCTGCATTCGGATTGACGTGTTTATGTAATAATCATTTAGTATTTCTTCCAGAAATAGGATTTGAAAAGTCATGACATCCCAACTGCTGGGCAATGCCAAGAGCCCTAGTCTTGCAACAGTTTCAGGTAGGTCAAGGCACCAAGTTTTCTGAACTTCAGATTGTGTGTGTGTAAAATAGGCATCTCGTGTGGGGATGCGTGGAATTCGATGACTATCGGTCGAATCACTAGGGGTGGCCAACCTCTATTGGACATGTCTTTTAACACTCTGGATCAAAGATGTGGAACTATTACTCACCACACACCAAGCTTCTGAAACACAAGGACAGCTGTTCTTATCCTTTGTTTATCCTGTGAAAACAAGTCCAGTAGCACTACCCAGGAGCTGAATGAATGTGGGTAAAATAGTTTCACAGCAGTTCTGGGCCTCAGGACCCTTGGGCACAGAAACGTGTGCCAATCCGCAATGTTATCGGAGCGGAGGTTTCCAGATCCCACAGTCTAGTACCTCTTCCTACAGAAAAGGCCAAGGCGATAAGCATGCTGATGCTTTTTTTTTTTTTTTCCTGGGGGAACCATTTTTGGGCTGCATTCGGATTGACGTGTTTATGTAATAATCATTTAGTATTTCTTCCAGAAATAGGATTTGAAAAGTCATGACATCCCAACTGCTGGGCAATGCCAAGAGCCCTAGTCTTGCAACAGTTTCAGGTAGGTCAAGGCACCAAGTTTTCTGAACTTCAGATTGTGTGTGTGTAAAATAGGCATCTCGTGTGGGGATGCGTGGAATTCGATGACTATCGGTCGAATCACTAGGGGTGGCCAACCTCTATTGGACATGTCTTTTAACACTCTGGATCAAAGATGTGGAACTATTACTCACCACACACCAAGCTTCTGAAACACAAGGACAGCTGTTCTTATCCTTTGTTTATCCTGTGAAAACAAGTCCAGTAGCACTACCCAGGAGCTGAATGAATGTGGGTAAAATAGTTTCACAGCAGTTCTGGGCCTCAGGACCCTTGGGCACAGAAACGTGTGCCAATCCGCAATGTTATCGGAGCGGAGGTTTCCAGATCCCACAGGAAGCGTCCTCACCCCACAACAGTGCAGAAGCAGGATGCCAGCTGAGTGTCAGCAGAAACCAGGGGGAGAGCTGAACTCTCCCAGCTTCCCTAATGAGTGGTAATATGTGAAGGTGGAAAGGCACTCCCTCTCAGATTCCAGATTCACCTGGAAAGGCCTGGGCAGGGTTGCCACAGCAACGTCTGCAGCCTGTTCTAAGACCCGAGGAGGCGAGTGACTGTGTGTGCCTGTGCGTTCGGTCAGTAAATATCCACTGAGCACCCGTGCTGCGGTGGGCACTGCTCTGGGCCTGGGAAGAACAGCAGCGGAGAGCCCGACTCAGTTCTTGTCCTCAGTCACAGACGCTGGGACTGGTAACCCCTGGAATGATCTGGGTGCAGGGTCAGGAATTCCAGACCTGTTCAGCAAACCCAGTTTTTCAATAACCATGACAATGAGGGGGAAAAGCTCAGATACTGAGACTCAGCTGTGGGTACCGTGAGGTCTCCGTTGGCAGAGCTTTGGGGAGTGGAAGACCACGTTCGGAAGCTGCACAGACAATGCTCTTTGGTCCGTGCAGTGCTCAGCCATGTGGGTACTCTGCGCTACTGCTCCTGATGCCGCCCGTGGGGATAGAGGCACGACTAGATTGCCCCTCCTGGCAGGGAGCTCAGGCTGTCCCTCCTGTCAGGGAGCTCAGGCTGCATCCTGGCAGTTCCTGCTCCTCTGCTACCCTCTGTTCACCGCACGGTGCACACTCAGCTTGGAGCATCCCCGCTCCTCCTGAAGCCCTGGTTGTCTTCACAGACATAAACGAAGGAAATATATGTAAAACAAAACACGCCGCGACGAGATGGGCTTACGCTGGGGACTTCCGTGTGGCCAAGGGAAGGATGTTTGGAGCTGTGTGACGAGTCAGCGTGTGTCTGCTTCAAGGCAGGGCCGGCCAGTGGGCAGTTGCTCCGCCCTCACTGGACTGGAGGTCACCCAGTGGCAGTCCTCAGATGCTCACTGTTGACGCCTTCCTTACCTGGCTTCCTGTGGGCTTGGAGGGGGAAATCCTTCATCACGTTCATCAGATGAGGGAACTCGGCCCAGCGTGAGGACCAAGGGGACGAATGACGCTTCTGATGAAGAGACAGGTGGGGACCGAGCCCGGCTTCTTGACTCCCGGGGTCTACCCCTTCTGAGTGAGTGTCCTACAGCCCCTGGGCTTCCCCTCTCCAGGCTCCTCTCTGGGGGGGCGCAGCAAAACACTCCTTGGGGCTCATTTGGCAAAGCATCTGACAAAAACTCGGCCTTCGCTTTGGCTCTCCTGCTCAGATCTTACTTTGAGGCATTATTCGTGAGGTAGGACCTTGCGCTCGCCTTAAGGGCGGCAGGGCTGGGTGGCCGTGCTGCTGGGAGCAGGACTCGAGGGCGGGCCCTGTGTGCTTGCTGGCCGGCTGCAGGGCATCCTCCCCACACAGGGTTCGGCCATGGTTCCCCCTTCTTGGAATTCAAGGGGCAGGAATAGAACCGACTCCCTATTCACTCCCAACTACTTCGAACTTCATTTTGCGGGCACCCCCGATGGCATTGTTTGCCCAGGGACTCTCAAGCAAGGAAACTCCAAATTGTTCAAACACTGTGCACAGACTATTTATCAAAAAAACAACCACAGAAAAGAGATCCTACAAATTTGCTCCACGAGAATTTCAGGGTGGGGAGGAGGAAGTGAGAAGGCAGTGGGGGCAGTCGGATTTCCATGAAATGCTGACCAACAGCAAGGGCAGGGGTGACATTGCCACCCACGCTGGCACAACACACCATGCGACGTGCACGCGTCCTGTTGTCTTGGCGGGACTTTGGAGCACTGGAAAGATTCATATTTCCTTTTAGATAATGCACAAAGTACTTTTAAACACACCTACTCCTGTGGGGGAAAGATTTTTCAAGCAACAACCCAAGTTTTGTTGATGGATCTTTGGCTATTAGGGGATATTAATTCAACATGATTTAATTTCTGGGTTTGATGAAAGGGAGTAGGGGAGGCCCAGCTTGATGTAGTGAAGAGAGCCGGGCTGTGAGGCCTGGGCTGCGAGGCCTGGACTGCATCCTTCCCCAAAGGCCCTCCCTGGGCCCCGGCCCCTGCCCCTGCCGATCACAGACCCGCCTGTTTCCCCCCACGTACAGATGTTCAGTCTATGCCTGGTATCTCCCTGCCTCACCTCTGCCCCTGGTGTGTGCTCCTTCCATCCTCTTGCTCTCAGCTAACATCGAGGTGGACAGCAAGGCCCTGGGTCTTAGGGGCCTTGGCATCAGGTGCACCTTCCCCAGGGACTCACAGAAGGCCAGGTGAACCCAGGGACTCAGCTGGGTGGGGCACTGGGCTATTGCACCAGGGCTTGTTGATTCTGCGGACTCACGGGTAGAAATGGTTTTTCTGTTCGCCCTGGTGTCTGAGCACCATGACAGTCAAAGCCCAGGAGGTGGCTGGACAGGTGCTCGAAGCCCAGAGGGGGCTGGAGTGGGAAAGGCTCCTCTACCGCTTGTCCCTCTGCACTCAGCCGCGATGATGCTGCACTTGGTTGGCAGCTCAGACGACAGCAGAGGAATGGTGGGAAGGGTTTTCAGTACCTCACTAGTAGAATTCAAAGGACTCCTCCAGAGTAGAGAGGGGAAGAGAAGACATGCTCAAGAATGGACGTGGGAGTCTTTTCTATCACCTACGGTCACTCCCATCTGGGTCCCCAGTGGCTGGCCGGCCGTTGGTGGGGCCAGGACCACAGAAATGCACAGAAATGCTCATTTCCTCTGAGAACTGCCTTGACCCTGAGGTTTCAGCGGTGGAAGCCTCTGTTCAGAGGCAGCCCAGATGGCCTGCGGGTTGTCCCCAGACTCCGGGCCTCCACATGACTGCAGCTGCCACCTCTCCTCATTTGGGAGAATGAAAACACAGGCTTGGAACCTTCCTGAGCCTTCTAATTGGGCCACCAGCTGATCCATCTTGACCTTTCCCCTTTTAACCAACTTGACCTTGAACATGAATGGGAAAATGCCTATTTGTTCCAGCTTGTATTTTTCAAAGTTATATAGCAAAATCCCATTTTTATAAGCATAGTTTGGCTTACAGCATAATGAGGCCCCGTCGAGTCTTCCAAGAAAAGCCAGTGACGTTTCCTTCCATGAGGATGAGAATGCTGCGAGGAGGTGGAGGTGCAGGGCAGGGAGGTGGCTCTTTGGGATTGTGTGAGGCTCTATTCCCCCCCTCGTGGGAAGGGAGGCGGAGGCATACGAGGTGGATGAACCTTGAGGATGTTATGCTCAGTGGAAGAAGCTGGTCACACAAGGACACGTACTGGCTAATCCCACTGGAGTGCAGTACTAGAGCACTGGACACTTACGGTGGTTAAGATGATCAGTTTTACGTTGTGTATATATACTGAGTTGTCCAAAAAGTCATGATGTATTTTTTCTAGTTTTTCTATGCAAAAATGTGTCATGACTTTTCGGACAACTACACACACACACACACACACATTTTTTAAAACTGCAAGTAGAGGGGATTTGGCCCAGATGGACCTGTTTTACTGAGAGGCATGGAAAACGCCCTTGGGCTTTCTGGCTCTGTAGCTCGGCAGACTTGCGGAGTTCAGCGCTTTCCACTTCTTCCCGGTGGCAAGTGTTAAGTCTTCACTGGTCTGGAGGATTAATTGATGATTTTGGCATCTAATCAAGGGCGAGCACCACTGTGACCCTTCCCCAGGGTTGGGAGCTGGAGCCAGAGCTTGGTGCGTGTGCCCGGCGACCTGGCCTCAGTCTCAGCAGCTGGTCATTACCCAGCTGCGTTAGCTGTGCCATTGTTCGTTCATGCTCGTTCACCTGTCCGATACTGCCGGCCTCAGCCCCTGCGCTTTACAGAAATGTGCGTACCAGCTCTGTGCAAGGCAAACAGTGAAATGCCATGTGGACAGGTATGGAGTCAGAGACACATCCCTCTCACACAGCGCTGCATGTGTTCTGACTCGGTGCTTTTAATCTGTTCATGGGTGGTAAGCAGGACTCGCTTTGTGAGGTAGAAGACCAGAAAGCAGGTGCCCCTGAGCTTCTGTGTTCCTGAGGGAAGCCTGCGGATGAATTTGGTGCTTCTCAGTGTACCCCCTGGTTCTCTGAGCAGCCTGCTGGGCCACCTCTCCTTAGTAGAGTCACCTCAGGAAGCATGTGCAGAACTGCCTCCAGGGACACGTGAGGAGGGGCGTGCCCCAGTGGGTAACACATGTTCAGCATAAAGCCTACTCGTTCGCTGTGGACAATGACTCAGTTCAGCCAGCAGGAGCCAAAAAAGCCTCTGGCGAGCTCTCAGTTGAAACTGGCATCTGCTTAAGGGAAGAATTACTTCTTTGAAGAAGGAAAACACACGTGAATTACCGAAGGCAGACCTGGCCCCAGCACCTCTGACATGCTGCAGCTCCTCCGCGCCTGGGACAGATGGGCAGGGAATCTCGGGAGTACGCTGGCTGATAAGCTTTTGTCCATTCGTGGAGCAAACTGGTTTCATCCAAAAAACCTTAAACCCTTTACCTTCAATATGTGTAGAATAGAGACATTTATAACTCTGCGTGAACCTCATCTTCCTGATGGGCAAAGACCATCTCCTGAAGTCTAAACACCCCCAAACAATTTCTGGCTGAAACCTCCATTCAGAGAAGGAAGGTTGTGTGTTTATATTCTTCTTTCTAGACCAAAGGCTCTTGCGGGGCTGCTGTTTATTTTTCTGTCTCAAAGAGCAGAGCCTCCAATATAGTATAAGATAGGTAATATAATAAAGATACTTTATAAATCAGAAGCTCCGTCCGGTTAGGCCCATGCTCTGTCAGCTCTGAAATAAACACGCAGGAACCCTCGCTGACTTCATTTCCTCTCGGTTTCTTCATCAGCGTCTGCCAGATTCTCTCCTTGGCTTGTTTTCCTTAATTCCCTGGCCCACCCTGCTCCAGGTCGGGGCTCTGCAATTATGAGTGAACCTTGTCTTGATCTGCAGTGTGGCATGAAGGGATGTGTTTTTCTTCCTCCTCCTGCTGGAGCGGCAGGGACAGGGCTGCATGGCAGACAGCACGACTGGCCAGTCAAACACACATCCATCAACCCGTCCCAGGAAGATCTTGTTTTCACAAAAGCACTGTACCTAATGGAGCTGTCTTCCCCCTTGGTAAAACGTTCTAGAAAGTGGTACACTGCAAGGTGGGCAGTTACCTACGAAGGGGCACCTCTACCTACTCCTCCAGAGTGAGGGTAATGAACTGAGTCAGCCACTCCCAATCTTCAATTGCAAAAGTGGTGACGGTTTCTATTTTGTTGTCATTTAAGAATGACCCAAACCAAGAGCAAGAGGAGAGGAGAAAGCGCTTCTTTATTCTGATGAAGGCAGTTGGTGAGTTTGCTTTTGTGTGTCTGAACACCCAGCTGCAGCTGGGGTAAGACCTTGGGCCTGGGAGGAGCATGAGTGCCTGATGCTGGTGGCAGTTTCTCTGATCTGTTCTTCCTGCTTGGAAAGCCCTTGTCTTAGTCCTCAGTAAGAACATGAACTACGTTGGGAAGTTTATGGGCGTCATCCATCTCAAAACATTATGCTTTCATTAAGCACATGAACACTGATACTTGTAATCGTAAACACCTGCAGTGTCTCAGTCATCGAACAACTATGTGATGTAGGAACTTTCATTCTATTTTTTTTGTTCTATTTTTTAATTTTGTGTGTGTGTGTGTGTGTGTGAGAGAGAGAGAGAGAGAGAGAGAAAGACAAACGCCCTCAACAGGGTCTCACCTTGCAATCTCCCTCAGCCTTCCCAGCCAGCCAGGACCATGGATATGTGCACTTGGCCCCCACAGGCCAACTGGAAAGCTGAGCCTGCGATGGCTCCAGCCTCTCTGGAGCAGTGTGTTCTGCCGCACCACTGAGACCAGCCCATGTTGTTTATTGCAGCAGGATCCCCGCTTCCCAGATGTTGTTACAGAAGTTTGAAGAGTTGCTAAGTTGCATTTTCAATAGGGAACTTGGATCTGGCTTGGCATCCAGGCAGCTCCATTTGCTCACAGAGTCACCTGTGACTGTTGCTGTCCAGCACTCCCGATGCCCTGTGCATCAGGCCAGGACCCCTCTAACACCCAGCATGCCCCGAATCATCTCTTTCCCAGTGTGTGTGGCACCTTTACCTTGATGGCAGCCAAGTTAAGACACGAGGCTTTCAGAAGCAGCAGCTTCAGCTTTGGGGGTCTGTGGCTTCTAGTAGCTGCCCACCTGGAGGAATGGAGGAAAGTGGGATTTTTGAAAGACGACATGCTCTTTGTTGTTTCTGGCACTCACGGTGCTGAGCAAGCACTAGTGATTCAGTTCTCATGCACACGTGGACTGCATCTCACAGTGTTCGGGGTTATTGAGTGTTCTCTTCATGGCCCCTTAAGATCTGGGAAATAAATCTCTGTCCTCGGCAAACACACTGAGAGCTTTTTAGTCTCCATGCCCCATTGAAATGTCAAAAGTATGGCAGGAAGGCATACCTTCTCTCATTTGGGAGGCTGGAGAGGGCAAATCAATGATGTGTGCAAACCAGCTTGAAGCTTCACCAGCACCTCTGTGAAAATATGGATGTCCATCTACTATGGCCTTTAGAGGTGAGCATGCAAACCAGCGTGGTTTATAAATCTAAGCATCTAGAAGACCCTAGAATCCTCGGGTGCACGGCAATAACAGACTGAGTTTAAAGTCTCCTCCCTCGATGGAAGGACTGCCCAGAACTCCTCTTGCCAGGGAGCCCAGCACTCAGAGCAATCATTGCAGGGGACAATCTGATTTGTGGACAACACATTTGGCTTCTTTTTTCTCTTCCAGCTTTAAAAGCCAGGAAATATTCTGACATGTGTTTAACAAGATCTTTTTCATTGCTGTTTTATAGGAGAGATGTTGAGACCTGGAACTCATTTCTTTCATAGGTGAAACAGCTAGAATCAATGTGGGAGGCATCGAAGACAGCTCACCTCTGAATGGGTGTTGCTTCTGTGCAGTGAGCACCAGGCACGTATGCTTTCCGCCCACCACCCTCTTGTTCCCTGTGTGCAATCAAATGCTTGTGGTGTGCTTCCTGTGCACCCAGTAAGTAGCTGTGAGTGTGTGGGTGTCTCCAATGCTGTCCTAAGAGACCCCTTGTGGTGGGATGAGCGAGCATCCATCCCTTACTTATGTGATGGGGCCAGGTGGGTCCATGGGAGGTGGATTAAATGTTAGATTTAATCTCTCATTTGGGAGGCTGGATAGAGCAGATCAACGATGTGCGCAAAGCAGCACGAGGCTTCGCCAGCACCTCTGTGAAGAAGGTCTATATAAGTGGAAGATTGTGCCTATGCCTGGTGGGGAGGGAGGGAGTGGAGTATTGGGGAGGGCTATGCTTCTACTTGCTTTAAAGGGAGCACAGCTGGTGCGTGGATGGAATGATATGCTAGAAGGGATTCTTTCTTCACCCAAAGGTACCTTTAGCCAAGCATAGATGTTGAGGCATCTGTGTCACTCCCCAGGCAGCTGCGTAGACTCTCCCCATGGTTTTAAAATTCTCAACAAGCCCATGACCGGGCATATGAAACTGCTAGGTAAATGTCCAGTTCCCTGAACCACAAGTCTGTCCATGGTCTGGACACAACACAGCTGTCCCATCTTCTTCCCTAATTGCAGCTGCCTTTCTGATTCCTGTTTATGCAGAAAGTCCTCAGCTCAGGCGCCCACCAGCAAGTGGCTTTCTTATGGTGTTTCCTGGTTTGGAAACTGTCTTCCTCCACTGGTGACTCTTCTACCTGTCAAAATCTCACTCATCTTCCGGAATGTCAAAGGCCACCTCGTCCATGAAGTGTATGGTCCTTTAGTAGCTCATCACACTGGGGCTTGGCATTGCGTCAGCTCTCCTTCATTCTCTCTCTTGTTCTCGCCTTCTCATGTGCTGCTTGAGGACTTGCAGGCTATTTTGAAGATACTTTTGCATATTTGTAGTATCCTCCCCACTCAGTCGTAACTTTAACGAGTATGTAGCAGATGCAAAATTAATGTTTGCTGTTGATGGAGCGGATAAGGAGTACAGAAGTTTTATTGTAGTATTCAGGAACAAGTATGGGGGGGGGTCTTCAAAAAGTGCATGGAAAATGCATATTATAAAAAACTATGCATAGATTTCAAAATTTTCTGCACCCAAATAAGTTCAGACTTTGATTTTATTTTCCACAAACTTCTTGAAGTCCCCATACCTACTTACCAAAAAGACTCACATACTTCAAAGAAATACCAAATCCTTCCAAACTCTGCTGGCATTCGGCTTTTAATGGCGTTCCTCAACACATGGACTCCATGGCGCAGAGGGGATATTACAGTTCAAAGAGACATAGGAATCAGGTTGAAGACGGTAAGTGATCAGACTCTTAAGGGAATAAGAGCATTTCCTCAGTTTTGGACCAGAGCAGAAATGTCTAAATCCAGATATTTAAAACTCGTCTGGGTGAATAGGTAGGGGGAGGTTTCACAGAATAGCTTGGAGCAGGGTCCTTGGGGATGAAGCTGATGTGATCGTAAAGGTCATATCTAACCCCAGCGCTTCGGATTCTGCGATAGCACATCTGTTTTTGATTGTGGTGGGTTCTGAGCCCAGGGCTCAGGGCAGGACGCCATCTGAAGGAGGAAATGGTAAGTCCGTCCGCAGGTCTGGTGCTCCCACAGCGGGAGCCCAGCTAAGCCTTGTGGCCACAGGAGAGACCCTGGAGCTGTGTCTGAGCTCAGGCACACTCAGAGGCCCCACACGTGGTGCACTCTGCAGCCCTCTTGGGCTTTGGTCAGAATAGATGATCGAAGTGGGTGGGATGCGAACTGAGGGAACTGGGCCCAATGAGGGTGAGGGATGACTGCTTAAATGTGGGATCCCTTGGTAGCAGAGGGAACGTGGTGGAGTCAGATTTAGACCCATGTTATAATCCTGGTTAACACCACTCACTGGTCCGCCATGGAAGTCCTGGTTCCTCACTCATGCAGAGGGGGTTTGTTGAGATACTGCATGCAAAGCACTAGCGCTGTGCTGAGGACTCACCATTCCATCATATTTGGCTGTTGTTTTATGATTTCAGTCTGGCTTGCTCCATCTGGAGAGACAAAATGATGCTCAATGCTTTCTTTTAAAAAAAAGGAGAAAAAAAAATGAAGGAGGAGGAACAAAACCCCCACCCCAGAGGACTGTTTAGAATAGTGGAAGCAGCACGAGCTCCCCGCTGGGCGCAGATGTGAAGGACCTGAACGCTCCGGCAAGTGCACTTGCTACCCGGTGAGAGCCAGGTCCCTGAGTCACGTGAGCGGAGGCGGCGAAAGCTGCAAAAACACATGTGGCGGGAACAGGCACGAGAAGGCAATGTGGACCCCAGGGGGTCCCGAGACTGCCTGGGACAGGGATTCCTGGAAGGCTGCAGAGAGAAGGACTGTGTAAACAAGAGATCAAAACAACGGCCTCACTGCCTTCAGTGTGATAAATGCTTGTCCCGAATGTGCGGCAGAAGTCAGCCCACCACCATCTTTTTGTAGTCTGAGATGTAAGGGGACCCTGGAGAACACTCGCTGCTGTGGATTCTGGGGGTTCCTTTCAGCTGGCATGTCCCCTTGGTGGCGGAGCCCACCTTCCAAGGGCAGACAGCCCCCTGCATTTTCAAAGTCCGGCTTGCCCACTTGACCCCTCACAAGCCAGGGGGCCATGGAGCAAGCTGCTCAGAGACTCTCATCATCGTGAGCCCTCCCCCATGGTGTGGGAAAGAGGCCGCCTAGTCTAAGTGATGCCCAGTGTCCCGGGACCACCGACGAGAGTGACTGTGAGTTCAGCAAAGGGACGTCAGAGGGCAGGAAATCAGAGCATCACAGGGTTGTAAAATTCAAATTACAGCACCTCTTCTCTCCACATTTGCTGACTTTGATTACAGTGATACCTAAGCCCCTCGCCTTGACTGAAGCTGACTCAGTCCCTCACTGCCTTCACTCAGCATCTTCTCTTAGACACAGAAAACACAGGAGAGAAAATACGTCCTGGTCCATGTTCTCAAACATGTAGCTTCTTTAGGTCCTGCCTTAGAACGAAACTGACAGGTTGTTATGACTCATCCAGTCCCCCTGGACAGACAGGCAGGCAGACAAATAGACACACAAACAATCAGTAGATCAACCCAAAGATAATCTACTTGGTAAAAAGATCCGGTGATGGTTGAAACATTTCTCTAAGATCTGACCATGTTCCATTTCACTGTGAAGAGTGTAAATCTTATCACCTATCTTTGACCATTTATCACTCTGTCTCTTCTGGCAGAAGGGCTGAATTAAAGTTCAACCCCTTGTCCATGTTTGCTATTTCACTGGAAGGTATGGGTGATAAGGCCATCTTTGTGTCAGTGACTGTTTTTGTGTTCTGGCCCCTCTGCTGCCGTGTTTGGGATAGGAGGTTGATGCCCACATCGTGCCTGAGACACAGGGCTCAGACTGACTGAGGCAAGCGTCTGAAAGGGGAGGCTGAGAATACTGCTGGGAGCCCAGAGGTGGGTCAAGCCGAGACTCTTGGGTGAGGGCTATGGGCTGGGAATGGTTTGAGAGTATCTGAGTGATGTGTGTGTGGCACAGCTGGGTTTGAGGATATTGATGTACCCGTGACCAGGTTTTCATTGACGGCATGTACGTGGGCATTTGTACGGGTGACTGCCCATGATGGTGTAATGTTCGGTGCTTTGAGAAGCCACAGTCCTCCTGTAAGCTGTAGGAACCTTGCCAAGGTAGCTGCCTGGGAGTGTTAAACCTTGAGGGCTTTGTCCCCCATCCCGGTTTCTCTGTGGGTCCTGGTTAGACAGCTCTGGGACTAGAGGTCTGGCACAGAACATGGCACCTAGGGCCTGTGCCAAAGGTGCTTAGCAGTGCTCAGAGCTCAGCCAGATAAGAGGCTTGTGGGCCCAGGCCCAGCCAGGGACCCCGGCCACTTCTGTTGGGTGCACTTTGGGTAAGTGCTCCTCTCTGCACTCAGCTTCCGTATCAGTTAGCTCTGGGGCGTATTTCTCAGGGTGTGATTGCAATCAACGAAATAAACAGTGCAGGCAGCACCTTTTTTAGAAAGTAACACACTCCTGTCTTTGGAGTTGAAGGCAATGTGCATACACTAAAATCAGTTAATCTGGAAGACGATAGAGGATTTGCACACTGTCTCATGTGACATTGCACACTCCTTCCAGAAGTTTCCCTCTAAGTTCACATTCTACTTTATGCCTGAAGGATACAGATATGAAGGAAGAAACTGTTGCTTGCACTCCAAGGTTTATGGTTTATGGTTTTGTTGAGCAAACTGACCAGGTTATTAGTTTTGGTTTCCCCCAAATCAGACTTGTTGACTGCCATCATGTTAGGGAGTGGTTTTTGGCTGAATCATGCCCTCAACAATTCCTCTGTTGAAGTCCCAGTCCATAGGACCTCAGAATGTGATGATATTTGATCTGTAAAGAGCTGATTGTGTTAAAATGAGGCCACTAGAGTGGGTGCTAATCCAGTTTGACCAGATTAGGTCAGACTGCACACAGAGGGAAGATTGTGTGAGGACAAGAGAGAACATGGCCATTTGCACACTATGGAGATGGGCCTGGGGGAACCAACCCAGTCGACACCTTGATCTCAGCCTTCCGGCCTCCAGGACCATGAGGCAATGCATTTCTGCTGTTCGAGGTCCTGTCTATGGTGCTTCGTTCTGGCTACCCATGCTCACAAATGCAGGGCTCCTCATCTTTCAGCCTGGCTTTCCTTAGCACTGAGCCTGGCCCATGGGGTACCGGGAGGCTTCTTCACAAGACTGCCAGGAGGCAGAGCCTGCAGTGTCTGGTGTGGCTGGTGTGCACTACAGGCAAGGATCTTGGGGAGGTGAGGTCAGAGAGGTCCTCGGAGCTGTATCTCCAGTCCTGAAAGGACATGGCGTTTAGGTTGGATTGTGAAGATGATGAATTGTCATTAAACTGGGCCTGGTGTGACTGGGTTTAGGTTCAGAAAGAACTCTGATGGAAATGTATGTCATAGGGGACTCTGGGTAGAAATGAACCAGAGAGGGGTCCCAGTAGAATCCAAGTTGGGAAGCACAGTGTGTTCCGGAAATTCTGCTGTCCCTCCACCTCTGTGTCCTTTTCAGAAAGGAGAGCAGATCTGTAGATCCGCCGTTCTGAGCCCGCAGTCCAGCCTCGGCCCTGTGTCAGCTCAACTCTGAGTGTGCTAACTGGGTGAAGGAACAGGTCTGACCAAGAAGCTCAGGATTTAGTTGAACCTGGAGGGAAAAGGGAGAACCAGGGATTCACTCCATCTTCTGCACCTTGGGCAAGGGAGAAGAGTCATAAAATAATCTTCGCTTTCAAATTATTTTCTTTCCAGAGAAGGTTTTCCCCATGACCATGAGAGGAAAACTTCTGAACCAATGTCTCCAAAAACTACAGCCACATACTGATCCCGCTATGTGCCTATAGCCACGTCTAGTGAGAAGAACTGTCCCAAGGGTTCCATATAGAACACTCTCCTCTTCTTCCTCAGGGCCAATACATTTGGTCATTTCTTTCCTGAACACATTTCCCAAGTTTGTTAACCCCCCCGCCCTCCTGGGCTGAAGGTAGGGGTTATAGATGGGAAGGAGGCCTGGGAGTCTAATAGTGAGGCACCCTGAGAAGGTGACTGAGGCCCTCACAGTATAGGCTATGTCCCTGGCGAGTCCTCAAAAGAGTGGACGGAACATTTGTGAAGTGGGTTGGAGTGGGGAGGTCAAGGGAATCAGGTTGCAGCTATCAGAGGTCTTGCTTAGGGTGGTCCTCAGCCCCCTGAGCCCATGGTGGCTGGCACTGGGTCCCCTAATCCCCAGGGAGGCTCCTCACACGAGGATGGGTAGAGACACTCAGGCCTTCCTGGGACTCTGGGACTCTCAGGTGCATTCTGAGCCTGTGCTGCAGGGTGCTGGTTCCTGTCAACTCTAGGCCAGGTCACTATGCTCTCCTGATGTGGTGGCCCCTGGGTGCCACTATCCATACCCACATGCCCCATGTCTCTCTGGGCTGAGAGCTCTAGGGCCCAGCAGGGGATAGACTAAAGTTGATGAGGAGCTGAGAAGCTTCTGAATCACACTGAAGACTGGTCATTGGTCTTGAAGAGAGAGTTTCAGGAATGGGGACAGAACCTCTCTAGCCAGCCTAATAGGGGTTAAGACTCTGCAGCCCCTCTGTGACTCCAGTCTTCTCCAGAACAAATCAGGTAGGCAACAGTGACCACCATCAAAGGAGCCACAAGCACCCCTTCTGAATAGAAAGTCCACTTACTTCTTGAATTTAAATAAAAAAAGGTTTTGTGGGGCTGGCTTGGTGGTGCAGCTGGGGAGCTGCATGGTTATAGCCTGACTCACATGGTAGGGCTCCAGGTTCTCTTCTGCAGGCCTCTCCAAGGACATGGGGCCCACGGGTGCATGTGATCCCAGGCTGGCTGAAGCTGGGGTGGATAGTGGCATCCAGACCTTCCTGGGCTCTCTCTTCCTCCTTTTCTCTTGGTCATGGAAGAAATAAAAACTTGTTGATCCCTACCCCACGCCCCAGACTCACGCTTGATCCTCTGATTACTGGGTGGTATTGCAGTTGTGAAATCTGAAAGATTAAGGATTGAAGCGATGGTTAAGAACACTACAGTCCTACTGGAGATAGGGGCCTCCCAGTCTGAGGATTTTTAGGGGGGAAAGTTGTATCCACGTTCTTGAGGTTTCCATCATGCTAAGCGCCTATCTACTTGTCCAGAACCAACAACTTATTACAATATGTCCTTTGTTATTTTTAGAATTTAAGATGATATTTTCCTATTTTAGTTAATGGCCTGAGAATGAGATTTTGGTTGTTTGCAATAAATTGCCTATTTGGAAGTATTGGTGCAGAGGGACTCTATAATTCAAAGTCTTTTTTATAGCATAGGGTTTTTTTTTCTCTTTTTCTTTTCTCCCTTGGTCTGGAGACTTCCTTTAATCAGGTGGTGGGAGTGATTAATGACTCCATGTGCCTGTGTGCACACGGGGCTCACGTGTCTTCAGAATGAGGAGCAGTGAGATCCAGGGTAACAGCAAGGCTGCAGAAAAAGAGGTCCCAGATGCATTCTGTGGGGAGCGCATGCATCCAATTAAAGCCCTGCCAAGCCCCACCCAGATGCAGTTAGGGATAAATGGATGAATTGATGGAATGTGCTCAAGGCTGTTTCCTCAGATGTGCTGGCCCAGCATCCCTGACTGCCCAGAAAAGCAAAGGGAGATGGGCATGGGGGATGGAGAGGACAGAATATATCCCTTTTTTTGTTTGTTTTTGTTTTTCTGATTCTTTTGAAAGGAAAATACTTAGCATCTTCAATGAGCTTTCTACGCCCTTATTAAGTGCCAGACACCAATGGTGTAAAGAGGAAAGGCTTCAGAATGACTCATATTCCACATTTCTTCTAGAGAGCTTAGAGTTCAGTGGGAAAGGCCAGTAAGGAAGTAATCCTGCCAGGAGGTGGGGAGAGCCACCCACGGCCGGCCGCTGTGTTGGACCGTTGATGAGGGCAGGGACCTCCGGAGGACTTCGCCAGACTGGAAAGGAGGGGGAAATGTTCTCAGCAGAGAACAGGAGGCACAACTGCATTGAGGCATGAAAGAAAAAACCTTTCCACTCCTGGAAAGGCAGAGGTATAGGGTATGAGGCTGCTGAGAGGATGGAGTAGTGGGCAGGGATGGGACAGGTAGGCTGGGCCTAGAATTTGGAGGGCTTGTCTGCCACGATAAAGATTTAAATTTGCCACTGGGAGCCATGGGACATTCTAAAGCAGGGTTATTGAAATGAGATTGCCGTTGAGAGAGGTGCATGTGTCATTGTAAAGATGTGTGTACTGGGGCGAGTGCAGGATTGGGGCAGAACAGAAGGTACACTGCTGAGAGGCACACAGCTAATGGGCATATGGCTAATGGGCATGTGGCTAATGGGCATGTGGCTAATGGGCACGTGGCTAATGGGCACGTGGCTAATGGGCACACGCTAATGGGCATGTGGCTAATGGGCACATGGCTAATGGGTATGCGGCTAAAGGGCACACGGCTAATGGGCACACGCTAATGGGCACTTGGCTAATGGGCACATGGCTAATGGGCACATAGCTAATGAGAGGCAGTGCCCATTCAAGATCTTGGAGTTCCTTAGAGGATTCTTTAACCCTTATTTATTCATGTTCTTTCTCTCTCTCTCTTTTTCAAAACACTTCTTACTGTGTTTTTACAGGTATGTGCCAGGTATGGTGTAAGGAGGAAAGGCTACAGAATGACTTATATTCCACATTTCTTCTGGAGAGCTTAGAGTTCAGATTTTTTTCTCCACAAATCTCACGTTTTGAGTTTGTCCCACCCTTACTCTCCTGGACACAGTGATGTGGGCTGCAGTGGGCTTCGTTATAGAAACTCAGGAAACTGAGAAAAACAACAAAGCAGTTAAGTTCTCTACCAATTTACTAAACATTAAAACATTTATTTATTTATTATTAGTATTGCGATTATATTAAATTGTGTTATAGGATATGTGTACTCACTAGAGAGAAAGAGAGAAGGAAAGTGAAAAAGCAAGCCACCAAGTCTAGGACTTGAATGATGTTGGCCATGTGGGAGTCTAACACCCTAACCACCACGCCACCTGCTGACCCAAACTCACATTTTTCAAAGGATAAAAAAAATACATGCATCCAGGCTGTCAGTCTGTCTGGGACAGTTTCTCCTCTGGAACATTCTGGACAGAGAATTTGATCCTGCTCTGAACCCCACCCCACCACGTCCCCCACCTTGTCGGAAGACATCTGTGATAGACTGTGAGTCCCAGCGAAATTTCCATCCTGGCAGGTGGAAGTGCAGCCACCCAGCCCCTCTACCTCTGAGTCTTCCTTCTGGTGGTCTTGCCCACAGCCCGACCTACTGCTCACCTATCTCACTGTATTGAAAAGTCCCCAAGCACACTCTTACAGAGACCTAAGGGCAAATTTCATGGCTTCTATTTTAGCCAGGAGGAAGAGGAATTTATTTCTCTTTAGAAACCAAGGCTATTTTAATGGCAGATGAGGAAAGCAATGGGAAGTGTTTGGTTCACCAAAGCCAACCCCCACTCCCTCTCTTACTCATGATACTCATTCCTGTCCTGGGGCTCTTTCTTGAGGAGAGCCTTTCTAGCCTTCCTCATCCATGCTGGCCCACAGGCTCCAACCCTCTCCAGGCAGCCTGCTTTTGGAATGCTGTCACACACCTTGCTTGGGTTGGGCTCCTTTGCTCCTGGTACTGTGATTGGCAATTAACCATTGTTCAATTAAAAGCAGTCCAGAGCAGTCTATGGAATATAGGCCTGTTTATTTTTAAAAGCTTCAATAAAGCACACGTCTGAGACTTTAGTTACGCCCAACAACCCTCAGGGTTATTGCCCAAAAAGGCATGTTTCAATTTACAGTAAACAAGCTGCGATGCTGCGAGAGGATTATAGATTTTCCCATGTGACCGCCACCCTTCTTCTTCCTAGTGCTCTGGAGTGCGCAATGTTTGGAATGAGGTACAGGCAATCAGTGGCCTGCATTGTTCTAAATGAGTCAGTGTAAGTTCATGACTAGCAACTCCTAACCTCCCCTTTTCTTGCCCTTTTCTTACATATGAACTAGCTTTCTCAGTTGCTATTTTGACAAGCACATGTCTGGGAAACTAAATAGAAATATGCTTATCCAGGTGGTTTTTCCTATGCCCCGGCTTCAATAAACCATTTTTATTTCACGTATTGTGCCTCAGCCATCTTTGTAGGTTGGCACTAGTCACTAGAGCTGACAGCTAATGCTAAAGAGGCCTGGCCTCCCCCTAGAGTTCCATGCATGCATTTCTAAGGGTAAAATTAAAGGTAAGGGTGTCAGGGGCACAATCAGCTTGGTGTTTGGTTCAAGGTGCCATGATCTTCTAATGAGTGTTTTTGATTGGTGGGGCCATAGTTAACCTTAATTTCCATTCTAGGAGGAGGTGATTGCAATTTCTTTTTCTTTCTTTCTTTCTTTTTTTTTAAGAGAGATTTTCGCTATAGAGCTGGTTCACTAGTTGAAGAGACAGAGACAGAAAGCGAGAAATCACCTCCCAGGGGAGAAGGCCACATCACAATCCCTTCTCCTCCAGTCTCCTTTTGGGATCCTGGGCATATATGTTCACACTCCCAGTGTGAGTGTCAAGCCACCGGGCCATAACTTGAACTGCAGTTGATTACATAGGAGTCCAGTGACATAACCATTTTGCCATCTGCTGGTCCTGGTAATTGTAATTTCTATATGGTCTATGGCCATTCATTGTGTGTGTGAGGGAGTCTATATGCTCATATTCAGCAATCTCCATCCTTCAAAACTTACTAAAATTTGAATTATAACCTTATCTTTTCCTTTAAGTGGGAGGTTTTGGTTTTACCATCATCTCAACTATTCCTAATTCCTACAACTAAGAAATTAATTTCTCTAACAAAGGGAGGGCAGGTAAGAAAAGAGGTGACTACACAGTCTTTGGGAGGAATTCATGTTGGTTTACTAAAATAAAACAGACAACTTTATATTAGGAGTTTTGGGAGCATTGCAGGAGAAGGCGTGGTGTCCACATCGTACCTGGGCCAGTAGAATGTGAAAGAACTTTGCATTCTAAACAGCTAAGAAAGGTACTTTTACATCAGCTCTTATTAATGTTCAATCTGGGAAATTCCCCCCTTTTTTTTTTCCTCAACAGAAAGGGAAACTAAGGGCCCAATCCCAGTAGCCGCGGTTTCAGTGGCCGGCCTATGAGGCTGCCTAAGGTGAGCTGTGCTGAGGAGGTTCACCCTGAGGGCAGGTGGCCAAATCATTGCTGTAATCTTATGAAATTGATACTGATATTGGTTCTGCAAAGTGAAAATAAGTTGTCTTTTTTAGTCTTAGATACATTATTTACTAGGCTAAAAAAATGTCCTAGAGTCCCAGGTAATTTACTTAAAACAATAAATAAACTCATGCTCTGTCTCCCCACTAATTGAAACTTCCTGTGTAATGTGATTATGGTCCCCTGGGGGAACACACGGTGATACCTTAAGTGTTTAACCTCTGCAAGATACAGTCACAAGTAGCATGTAGTTGAAGATTGAAGAGATCCAGCTGTCCTAAAAGTTCTTTGTTTCGAGTTCTTTACCCAGTACAAACCCAACAGCATCTCACTCTAGACCCTCCTTGAGACGGCCCGGCACCAAGAAAACAGCACCATCCATCAAAAATGACATCATAGAAACTTTTCTGGAGAGTCCTGGATTCCTACCCCAAGACCCTCACTTTGTCATATTTCTGCCCTGCCTGTAAAAGCCCCACTTGTCCCTCGGTTGGGGAGACGGTACTCCCGACTGCTCTCCTGATTGACATCTTCATCAATAAAGCCCCGCTCGTTGTCTCAGAAATTGGCTTACTGTGTGGAGAGCAGTCAGGCTTAGCCCGTACATTTGTCCAGGAACAAAATGAAACAGTGAGAAGAACTGAGTTTGAAATACAATAGGCCCCAAATAAAAAGCTGGCTTTATATAGTTCAGTAGGGAAATAAAAATGAAAAACATAAGGGGAGATACCGCTACACCCCTGCCAGGGGAATGAAATCGAAAGAACTGATGGTAGTAAGTGCTGGAGAGGATGCAAGTGACTCAAACTCACCCACTGTAGTCGAGAATGTGGGCTGGGATGTCCATGTGGGAAGTGCAATTATCTCCTAGAGTTGAACATGCATATTCATCACGGCCCAGAAGCTCCACTCCTGGTTGTGTCCCCAACAGAGAGGAGAATGTGTCCACCAGATAGGTTCCTGGCAACTTCACTGATAGTACTGTGATTCTCCTGATCTGCCAGGGATACCTGTCAAAACCCCCGGTAGATGCCTGAAACCTTGGATAGCATCGAAGCCTGTATATACGGTTTTTACCTATACATACCTACCTATGATAAAATTTAATTTATCAGTTAGGCATAATAAGAGATCACTGTGCAACAGTATCAAAATAGGACAATTACAATAATATGCATACTGATGTCATGAGAAAGTTGTCTCATTTCTCTCTCTCCCTCTCAGCATGTCTACTATATTTTACTTATGTTTGGACAGCAGTTGTCTGTGGATAACTGAAACCATAAAGAGCAAAAATTGGAATAAGGGGCAGCTACTGTGGCCAAAGATTGGAGGAAATCAAATGTCCAAGAGCAAGAGAGTGGATAAGCAAATGGTGTGTCCATGCACTGAAGTGGACCTCTGCAATGGAGCAGAGTACGGTATCCCTGCGTCCTCACAGCCGGCTCTCACTGACAGACCGTGTATGACATGTGTAAGGTGCGGAAGTAGCGTCGACCTGAGAAACAAGCACACTTCCTCTATGGGGGCGGAACAGTGGTTACCACAGGGAGCCCTTATGGAGAGGTGTGGGGGCTCCGGGGATCCCGACCTGTTTCCTTCACTGCAAAGCAGAAAATAAAATGTGACTTTGGGGTTCTTAAAGTAAGTGAGGAGATGGATGGCAGGTCCCATTGCATACATGGGAGAAGTAGGCCCGGATGGGTGCAGGTGAAAGTTTGTTTCCTGACCCCTTGGCTCCTTAGTAGAAAGGACTAAGGGTATAAAAGGGAGTCTGGAGACTATGTGAGCCCGAGTTTTGAGGGGGTCTCCTTCCATTGCTCAGCCAGAGAAGGCCCAGGAGTAGCTACCCCTGCAGCACTGCCCTGCTCTGTAGCTGGGGGAGCTCAGCTGCCATTATTAACCTCCCTGCTCCCTAACTAGCCACCAGGACCCTGTGGTTAGAGGCAGCAATTCCTTGAAAAGACCACATGCCTTTGGCTCACCCTTTGGTCCTGGTGCTTCCACATTTTGATCTCTTCTTGGGGGACTTCAGCAGTGTCCAAGGGCTGAACAGGGCAGGGCCATCAGCCTTTCTGGAGATCTCATCACTAGCAGAAATGCACAGAGCCAGGAACTCAGGCAGGGAGGGCTGCTGGGAACCCTGCTCGGCTCTTCTCATTCTCGCCCAAGCAGCCCTCTCTCTGCTCTGCACCCTCGGGGACACATTATGCTGCTTTCCTCGGTGCCACGATCTAGGGTTTTCTCTTTCATTTCCTGGTTGACAGTTTCTCACAGAAGAACCCCAACGCAGTCTGGAGCACCCAAGTGCCGTGGATGTGGCAGCACGTGTGTGTCTGCAATGAACACGCAGCAGTCATGCTTGCAGAATTCCCAGGGGCTACCATGGCACCATCACAAGAAAACCCAGGTTTGAGGGGATAGTCAGGATAATTCAAGGCACCAGTGCACGGACAGTCGGTATCTCTTTCCTGCTCCTCACTCCGGGGTGAACCAGGAAGGTTCTGACCTGCCTTCTCCTGCCCCTGCTCCCCAACAGCTCCTGGTAGATATTTCATGACAAGCACAGTCAGACTCCAGATTCCTGGAGCGAGCGCCCCTCCAGCCGGGTGGTGTTAGAGTGCTCTGAAGTCAGAACACTCTCAGTAGTAGCCAGGTCTCCAAATGGTCCTGTGTCCGCACATGTCAGCAGAGACCCTGGAGAATCCTGTGGTGGTGAGAGATGACCTATGTGCTCCCAGAAAGCAGGAAGTGACTGATGGCTCTTTATCAGCTCTACATTTTATGTACCGCAGGAAGCTGAATGAGTTCCACCTGGATAAGTGGACACGTGTGCATGTTTAATTGTTAGGTTTTATTTGTCTGCAGGTTGGATGAGGAATTAGAGAGACTGGGCCACAGCTTCTCATAACCCAGCAGGAGACCTGGCCTGGTGCACACAGCAGCTGCAGCAGAATTCCAGACACGAGAGTGGAACCTTTGGTAGCGTGCCCAGGGCCTGGAACAGGTCTGGCACGAATTTCACCTGTGCCCTGTTCCGTTGGCTAAACGTGAGACCAGCCAAGGTCCAAGGGTTGGGAACAGAAGTTCCACCTCTTGATGGTAAGTACAGGAAGGGGAAGAATTTATAGCTATTTAAAAGCTGGGCCCTACTGCCTTGTCTAGATTTCAGGCTCTGGAAGTCTTCTTCGCTTTTCTGTTCCTTACCCGGCTTACAAGCAATGCCAGCGGAGCACAGTTCAGCTCCTTGCTTTCCGCTCCCTTGGTGGAAGTCAGGACACAGCTTCCTATTCACAAAAGCACGCCACCAGGCTTCCCTCTGAGAAATAAGTTTTTCATTTTCTACAGAAAGCTTTTAAAATGACGTTGCCTTGGAACCGTCAGCTAGAAGCATAAAGACGGAGTTCAAATGGAATATCCAGTTTTCACAGCTGTATCTGTGCTAAATTAAAAAGAACGAGAAAACAAAGAGAAAGAAAAAAATGACCTCTGGCATTTGTGTAACAGACTGGGGGCACCGGGAAGGAATCATTTCAACACGTGCTGCCTGCTCAGAGACTCCATCATTTCCAGATTGGGCTCTTTTAATTAATCATGGCCGGAGTTTTACACTTTTACTCTTGGGCTGGTGTTTTATTTTCTTGTTCGAGTGCCCACATGAGCATCCTCTGGCAATAAAACATCCAGGGAGAAGTTATAAAAACATGTCATCTTGGTTATAACATTCGGCTAATTGATTTTTGAGAATCGCTTAATTGTGTGACTTTAGTTAACCAAACAACAATGCCTGTTTTCACACCCCTGATATTAGCTCATGCTATTTCATGACCTGCCCCTGCTGAGACACACTCCATATTTCTGACCATAAATCTGGCCTCTGCCTAGGCTTGCATATCTGTTCCAGCTTTGTTGTGGGGTTTTTTACTACATTGGTTGCCTTTTTGAAAAAAATTTATAGTGGGCCATAAACATGGAGAAAAGTTTAAGGGTAGAAAGTGTTTTTATTCCAATCCATGTGAGCTGAATTTTTTAATTTCTTCCTTAAATAAAATAATAAAAGGAGGTTTTTTTTGCTACTTGGCCCAACATGGATCTCTGTAGGTTCCACTTAAATGGTATGTGAGAGAAACATGAGCTCCTGGCCTGTTTCATAGAGGTTTCCAAAAGCTCTGCTGAGTTAGATTAATTGCCTGGAGTTTCACAGGGGTCCACGTCAGTTAGGGGGGAGGGGGCAATGTGGAAAAGTCAAGATGACAGGCATGTGGGAAGAAGCGGTAGGAGAGGGCCAGGAGGAAGATAAAGGCATCT
This sequence comes from Tupaia belangeri chinensis, assembly GCF_000334495.1. Taxonomy (NCBI): domain Eukaryota; kingdom Metazoa; phylum Chordata; class Mammalia; order Scandentia; family Tupaiidae; genus Tupaia; species Tupaia belangeri. Next base: position 7,678,181 of record NW_006159692.1, read on the forward strand.
GAGACCAGAAGGAAAACCCTGTTTGGTGGGTAGTAGGAAAGTGGACCAAGGACTGGGAATATTACCCCAGATTAGGGCCCAAGCTACAAAGATGGACCAAAGTAAGAGGAGGTCACCTTCTAGTTTCACTTTTCTGGAAACTGTGTGATTGAACAAGACTGTCCACCACAATGACTATATGGCATTAAGGCACAATCTCTATAAGAAGCCACAGCCTGGAAGGATCAGCAGTTGGCGTAATGGTTATGTCACTGAACTCCCACATAGTTGACTGTGGTTTGAGTCCTGGACCTGGTGGTTTAAAACTCATGCTGGTCTTGTATGCATGAATGCCTCAAATCCCAAGAGGAATGAGAGAAGGGATTGAGGCATGACCATCCTCACTGGGGGGTGGGGGTGGGGGGTGATTCTTGCTTTCTTTCTCTCTGGCAAACCCACATGCTCTATAGCAAAAAACCTCTCTCTCTTAAAAAAAAAAAAAAAAAAAAAAAAAAAAAAGGCCAATCTGGGATATGAGGAATAACTCTCGACTTTCCATGGCTTAACTTGAGACCATGGACTTCTAATCTTTCTTACTGTAAAAGAAACCCTGAATAACAACTAAAGTTTATAGTAATAGCTAATCCTTGCATGGTCCTTAGCATATGACAGAGCAGTGCTCTAGATGCTCTGTGGATGTTAATTCTTTAAAACCTCATAAAGACCCTATAATGCAGGTACAGTTTTAGACCACTTTGCAGAGGAAATTATTGAGGAATGCTGAGGTCAATGTCTTGCACAGTCATGTAGTTGTTAGGTGGCAGAGCACAGCCTGGACCCAACAACCTGGCTTTATCTTCATGAACTTTCCACTGTCTTATATCCTTGTTTGGTAGTTCCCAGATAAAGGTGTTGGCAAGTCCCTGGATACTGGGCCAGTGCAATTATTGGGGCTAGAAAAACACATTGTGACCAATTCTGAGGTGGAAGAATGTATGCTTTGTATTTCTTTTTCTTGTCTTATTACACTGGCCAGAACTTCCAGATGATGTTGAGCAGCAATCCTTGCCTCATTCACAATGTTAGAAGAAAAGTGTTCAGCCTTTTGTCATGAAGTATGAGGTTAGCTGTAAAAGTTTTTTTTTTTTTTTTCCTTCACTCTTTATCAAGTTAAGGAAGTTCCCCACTACTACTAGTTTTCTGCGAGTTTGTATTATAAATGGTGGTCCTATCCTGTCCAATTCTTTTTCTGCATCCAGTGATCAGATCATGTAATTTTTTTTCCATTAATACGGTGGATTTCATGGATTGAGTTTTCAATATTAAATTAGCCTTGTATCCTGGAATAATAAATGACACTTGGTCATGGTGTATATTTTTTCTATATATGAGGTGTCTTCAAAAAATATAGAAAATGCATATTATAAAAGAAATGCACAGATTTCAAATTATATGCACCATAATAAACTTGTGATTTAATTTTATTTGCATTGTTGAATTGTATTTGTTACTAGTTTGTTAAGGATTTTTGCCATTGAAGGGGAAAAGAGGCTTTCACCTGAGTGGTAGGCAAGATTTTCACCTGTCTGGGCCTTGTTACTCTGCCAACAGGGCTGAACTGCACGGTGAAAAAAACCCCACAGATTTAGAAACCTAGGTGTTCTCGTGTGGAACATTTTGTTCTTGCAAAAACAAACAAATAAACAAGTCTCAGGCTTTGTGTGGTTCTAAGGGGGATGGTGTCAGAAGGGGCTGGGCCTGAGTCCCATGCTGGACACCCAGAGAGGCCAAATGAGTTGACCTTCCTATCCTTTCAGTACTGAGATAAAAGTTTCTAGTAATGTCATTGAACAGAAGAAAACACTTTACAGGAATGCAGTCCTTTCAGATAGCAGTATTTTCTCCCAGTCCTGTCAACCCTACCATGGCCACCATTGTGAGGGCCAAGTGTGCCCCAGGTTTTGGGGCTGACTCTGACCCTAGGGAAGAAGGCCCTGGATGCCCTGGTCAGGGGTCATTGTTCAGTCAGGCCCTCCATCCTCTTCTATTTAAGCCTGCTTCCTGCCTTTCTGGCCCACATGGGCCTAGTTGTATACTTTTGGCCTAATTCCTCATGCTGTCCTCTGCGTTGCTAACCTCTCCAATTAGTAGCTAGGTTGACCATATCCTATGATTTATCTTCCACACCAACAATATTGTACTTTTGAAAGTCATTATGCCACAACACAAGGCCTAAACTAGGATTATTCTGAGCAAATTGAGACACAAGATTGACCTTCTAATATTCTCTAGAATCAGAGTTCTGGATTCTTCTTGCCAGACCTCATTCCCTACTACAGTGGATGCAAACTTTCAGCCCATCCCCGTCTCTCCTCTTCCAAAAGTCCCCACTGCTGTTTTGCTCTGATCTCCAATGACCAATTGTATGACCCTTGATCCCCACTGTGAAATCCTCATGGCCCATAGTGACCTCCATTCACAGACTGGACTGTGTGTGACCTGCTGGTTGGTGCTTGCCCTTTGTCTTTGGTGTCATGTGACCTCCTACAAGCTTCTGGATTTCACTCTAAGTGATTTTTTAAAGTTTTCACTGGGCAGACCCACTTGCAGACACTTGCTGCCCTTTGGAAAGCACACCTCCCTGTGGGTGATAGGGCAGTAAATTAAATGAGCTTTCATTGGTTTGAAAGGGGAGGAGCCCCAACAAACTAAAATATGGCCATATTCTTCTCCCTACTATTTACACCTACTATTTAAGCCTGGTTTCTCATTAGGGGTTCGATCACAAGGCTCAGAAAGGAAGCACATCTCCACAGCCCCTTAGAAGTAGCTTCAGGTTGGGAAGCCAGATCTACCTTGACCTTTCTCTGCAGGAGGACTTTTTAGAATGTCCTGTCTATTGAAAACAGTGACTTTCACTATTGTTTGCATACATGTGCTCATAGCTTTCTCATTCATGATAGCCAAGGGGTGGAAACAGCCCAAAAGTCCACTGATGGATGAAGGGACACGCCAAGTGAGATATACACATACAGTAGATTATTCCATTTTAAAAAACTGAAAGGAAGGAAACTCTGACACCTGCTACAACATGGATGAAACTTGGACATTATATTCAATGATGTAAGTCAGACTCAAAGGGAGAAATATTACATGCCCCCTCTTACAGGAAATATCTAGCGTGGCCAAGTTCATAGAGGTAGAAAGTAGAACAGACGTTTCCAGAGACTAGAGAAGGAGGGATGGAGAGTTATGATTTAAGGATGATGAAAACATTCTGGAGATGGATGGTGGCAATGGCTGCACAATGGCGTGAATGTACTCACTACTACAGAACCGTGTGCATTAAAATGATTAAAGTAATAAATGTTATGTATTTTTAACCAAAATTTAAAATAAAGGGAATGTCCTGGATGCTCATTCCACAGGATACCATTTTGTTTTTAAGGGCCTTTCTATGCCACCCTTTCTTCATAGTCCTGTGCTCTTTTTCCTGGAGGCCCCTGCCACTGGCCTTAATTTGCATTATCAATTGTGTGTTTATAATGGGCTGCTTATGCCTCTGGCCTCTGGGGAATCCTTCACAGATACTTCATTCCAGCTGTACCTGAGTCTGCCGATGAAGCCTGCCCTCTCCCTGCCTTCAAGGCACCATCCCAGTCCCTGTGCTGGTAGACACTGGGGATTGCTCTCACTCCCACATGAGTGAGAGGAATGAGCTAGGATGAGGCAATTTATCCCTGGAGCAAGACAAGCTTCGGGTTATCACACACACTGCTTTCCAGCCCGGCCATACAATACCAACCACAGTCATGTCTTCAATAGGTTGGGTGTCCTCGGGATAGGACATCTCTGCACAGCTCATGTCAGAGGCACCTCCCTGGTGCTACTGAGGTGAGTCCAAGAAGAGAGAAGGCAGATGAAGACATAGTGGGACATTGTAGCTCCATTCCCTTCGTATATGGAGGAGTGAGCTGAGGCTCATTGCCTGTAAGAAGTCTACACAGGCACAGTGAGGTTTGGTCAGAACAAGACCCCAGTCCAAGTCTCCTGACTCTCAGAGCAGGGGCTCCACACCCGCATCACAGTCCTGCATACTGTGTACACTATGGGTGTCCTTGTGAAGCTGGCTTTAAGGGATGGTCCTGGGCGGATGAGCTGCCTTTTTCTTCTGCATGACCAGATCCTATTTATTTTTGCTTTCATTTTTTGATATGTTCAAACTTTCTTCAAATAGGATGCACCCAAAGTTCATAATTAAATAGTCTAATCCTTTTATTATTTTTCATAGCATTGTCAGACAAAATTCAAAACTTTTCTACATACTTAAAAAAATACTGAATGTCTGCACTCTATGGCAGAAATGGAGAGATTGGAAGGTTTAACAGCATGGAGAACAACTGTGGATACTAAAGATAATGTGGGAGGAGGGGGGATAGCGGGCTGGGGGGAAAGCAAGGGAAGGAATCAGGTGGAAAAAGAGAATCTAAACATTTAAAGGACACAAACACGGGAAATTATCTGATGATAGTTTTAGCGATGATAATGTGCATATTAATATCTGACTAGACTAATATGCAGTGTATTTAGGGTGGGAAAATTCATTTTGTATACTGTATAGATGAACAGTGATTAAATGTAAAAAATGACAACAATTTTACCTTTAACAAAATAATTATAAATTCACAGACATTCGCAGAGATTGTACAGAGAGGTCCTCCATATCGGTTGCCCCTTTTCCCTTAATGCTTATACCTTGTGTAATACAGTGTGATGTCAAAACGAAGGCTTTGCTATTGGGGCAAAGCGCGTGTGTAGTCCTGTGTCATTTAACCACACGAGTAGTCTGTGTAAGCACCACTGCCACTAATATGTAGACTGTTCCATCACGAAGCTCTCCCTCCTGCTACCCCTTTGCACTTAAACCCGTCCCTCTCCACAAACTCCACCGCTAGCAACCACTAATCTGGTTTCCATTCCCAAGATTTTGTCATTCTGAGAACGTTGGATAAATGAATCATATATTAATTCTGGGTCATCAGAAAAGTCATGATGCATTTTTGTATAGAAAAACAGCGAAATACATCATGGCTTTTCTGACAACCCAATAGTACGTGACCTTTTTGAGATGTGCTTTTCAATTTTTTCTACTCATAATGTCCATCTAGGTCACATATGTCAGTAATTGCTTTTAATGCAGAATAACAGCCCTGGTCCCACAGTCTCTTTACCACATTCATTCATTGAGGAGCAATGGGGATAAGGTTTCGGCTACTGCTATAAAGAGCTGCCATTAACATTTATGCACAGGTTTGTACATATGTATGCATTTTCATTTCTCTGGGACAAATGCCCAGGACTGCAACCTTGACCCACATGGCAAGTGAGAGCTTTGTTTTTAAAGAAATTGCCAACCTATTGAATATTTTCCAGAATGACTAATATTTTGCATTCTCATTAGTGATGTATGAAAGACATAATTTATCTATATCCTCGCTTGTATTTTGTATTGTCAGTTTTTCTTTTATACTGGTGAGAATATTTAGCATGAGATCTATCCTCTTAACAAATTCTTATGTGTACAGTATTGTTAACTATAGGCACAAAGTTGTGTAGCAGGATTTGAGAACATATTCATCTTGCATAGCTGAAACTTTATATGTGTTGAACAGCAGCTCCTTTTTCCACCTGTTCCCAGCTCCTGCCTATAACTACTACATTCTCTGTTTCTTTGAATTTGTCTATTTTAGATACTTCATATAAGTGGAACAGTACACAGTGTTTCGCAACTGGATAACATCACTAAGCATAATGTCTTTGATGCTCATCCACATTGTCAAATATAGCAGATTTCCTTCCCTTTTTTTTAGTGTATTATTGTATGTGTATACCACATCTTCTTTCTTTCTTGATGGGTGGATATTAAGGTTATTTCTACATGTTTGGCTCTTGTGAATAATACCGCAATGAATATGGGAGTGACAATATCTCCTTGATATCCTGATTTAAATTTCTTTAATGAATACCTGGAAGCATGCTTGCTAGATCATATGATATTTATATTTTTAATTTTTGAGAAATCTCCATACTGTTTTTCATAACAGCTGCACCTTTGTACATTTCTACCATCAATGCACAAAAGTTCCAGTTTCTCACCATTTATTTATTTACTTATTTTGACAATAGCCATCCTGACAGGCATGAGATGATATCTTATTATGGTTTCGATTTGAATTTCCCTGATGATTTGTGATACTAAATATATTTTTATAGACCTGTTAATCATTTTTCCGTTTTCTTTGGAGAAATATCTATACAAGCTGCTTGCCCATTTTTAAATCAGGTTATTATCTTTTTATGAGTGAGTTGTAAGATTTCCTTATATATTTTAGATTTTAACTTCTGATCAGATATATGACTTGAAGGTATTATCTCCCATACCATAGGCTGCCTTCATTCTGATTTTGTTGTTGTTGTTGTTGCTATAGAAAAGCTTTAGTTTGAAGTATTCCCACTCTTCCAGTTTTGCTTTTACTGCCTGTACTTTTGGTGCCATATCCAAGAACTCACTGCCAAGATCAATGTCATAAGGTTTTTGTTCTATGATTTCTTCTAGGAGTTTCAGTTTTTATTTTTAAGACTTTAATCTATTTTGTGTTGATTTTTTGTGTATGTTACAAGACAAGAGTCTTGCCTGGGACCAGCAGATGGCGTAATGGCTACGTTACTGGACTCCCATGTAGTGGTCCGTGGTTGGAGTCACGGACCCGGTGGTTTAAACTCACATTGGGCACGTGTGCATGTGTGCCCAAGATCCCAAGGGGAGAATGGAGGAGAAGAGATTGCAGCATGGCCATCCCCCTAGGGGGTAATTTTTCACTTTCTGTGTGTCTTTTTGGTGAGTGCATGTACCCTATAACAAAAACTTCTCCAAAAAAAAAAAAAAAGACAAGGGTCTTTGCATATAGATATTAAATTTTTGTTGAAGAGACTATTCTTTTCCCATACTGTATTCTTGGGACCCTTAACAAAGATCATTGGGCCACATACATGTGGATTTATTATAATTACCATTTTAGCTGTTCTAATACATATGTAGTGATACATCATTGTGATTTTATTTTGTGTTTTCAGCTATTCATGTACCCATTTGCCTTCTACATATATCCTTTGGTGAAATGTCTTTTACCCATTTCATAATTAGAATTATTTTTAGTGTTAAATTTTAAGATTCATATTGTAGAAATGAGTCTTTTTTCAGATATGTGATTTGTAAATAATTTTTCAGTCTGTAACTTGTCTTTTTATTCTTTTAACAGAGACATTGAGAGCAAAAATTTTAGATTTTGATGAGGTCCAATTTATATTGTTTTGTGGAATATGTTTTTGGTGTCACGTGTAAGAATATTTTACTAAATCCTAAGTATTTCCTATGTCATTCACTAAAATTTTTATGTTTTAGGGCTGGTCCTCTGGTGCAGCAGTTAGGTGCCATGCAGAGGAAGCTGGATTCCACATGATCAACCGAAGTGTAAGTCCCAGACCTCAGTTTCCTGTTGGGTGTGTGCACATGTGCCCAGGATCCTGACAGAATGGGGGATTGGAAGAAAAAGGATTATAGTGTGACAAGACTCTATTGGAGGGTACCTTCTCTCTCTCCTCTTCTACCTCCCTGTATCTCTCTCGTGTGCATACATGCACCCTCTAAACTAAGTAAAAAGTTTTATGCTTTCATATAAAATATAATGCATTTTGAGGTAATTTTTGTGTAAGGTGTGAGATATAGGCTAATGTTTATTTTTTTTGCCTTTCTAATTTCTCCAGCATCATTCAATGAGTAGTCTATATTTCCTCCAGTGAGTTGTTTTTGTATCTTTATCAAATGCAAGGGAATAGACCAGCCATGGTGGTGCAAAGGTAACATAACTTTCCCTAATGATGAGACAACATGAGGAGGTCCTGGGCTCACATCTTGAGATGTCTCTGTGCATGTCGGGCCCACATACATGCCTGTGGACCTGGGTGGCCGAAGCTGGAAGTGGAATAGTATGTAATAGTATGTAAAGTGTAATAGTATGTAATAGTATGTAAAGACCCTGATGAGGGTGACTTTCTCTTTCTTTTGCTCTTTTTCTCAGTTCTTCTCTCTGTCTCTCCTCACTCTACCTCCCTCTCTCATGGACGAAATACATAAAACAACTTTAAAAGAAAATAAGCAAACAAAACAATGGAACAAAATTGTGTGGATCTATTTCTCAGTGCTCTCTTCTGTTCCACTGATCTGTGTGTATGTCCTTTGACCAGTAGTGGACAGTCTTTTTTTTTTTTCTTTATTTAAATTTATTTATTTATATGAATTCACTATGCATCATGACAGCATACAAGATGAAATTTCTCATCCAGAAGACACTGTATATTGGCTCAATCAAGTGCATCAACGTGCACGTTATCGTCAACAAATAATTTTACATTTCTTGTTTCCTGTATATTTTGCTTTTTTTTTGCCACCTTTGACTCCGTATTTCTCACCCTCTGCTGTGTCCTACCCTCCTCCCACCCTGTCTCTGGTATCCATGGTTGTTTTCTATGCCTTTTCCTCCCATTTTATTGATTCACTAATGAACTTAATTAATGTAAATATTTCCAGTAGCAAGCGTGGCTGATACATACATATGCATGAACACAAGTCTGACTTTAGGCATAAACCTCAGTGAGTAGAATGAACATACTATACAGTCTTGATTACTGAGCTTTATAATAAGTCTTGAAATCAGGTAGATGATTCTTCCTGCTTTATTTTTCTTTTCTGGATTTGCTTTAGCTATTCTATACAGAGTTCCATATAAACTTCAGAACAATCTTATCTATATTAACATCAATATATATTGCCTATATTTACCTAGCCATATTGTTGAAATTTTAATAAGTTTGTATGTCAATTGAGCAGAGAATTAAATTTTTACCATGTTGAGTCTTTCAATCCATGAGCATAGTATAACCTTTATTTATTTAGATCTTCCTTGTTCTTTCATCAAGTAAAATCTTATACATGTATTGTTAGATTTACACCTAAGTACTTATTTCTTGAGGCTAAATAATACTGCATCTAAAAATTTGATTTTCATATATTCATTGGTATCATATAGAAATGAAATTGAACTTTTAGTATTTACCTTGTATCTGTGAAGTTGCCTAATTTTTTTACTCTAGGACATTTTTTGTAGTTTTAAAAGAATTCTGCATTGGCAATTGTGTCATGTACAAACAGGGACAGTTTTGTTTCTATTCTTCTAATCTCATGCCTTATTTTCTTTTCTGACTTACTGTGTTAGCTAAAACTTTTCAGTATTGTGTTGAACAGCAGTGGTGAAATCTGCCTCATTCACAATTTCAAGGGAAAACATTAAGTCTTCACCATTAAGTACAATGATAGCTGTGCATTTTTTTTGTAGATAAAACTTTATCAAGTTAAACTTTATCCCCTCTACCCCTAGTTTTCTGACAATTGTATCATAAATGGGTCATAGACTCTGTCAAATGCTTTATTTGCACCCATTGATATGATTTTTTGATTTCTATTGCATTAATATAGTGGATTATACAGATTGCTTTTCCAATATTTAGCCTTGAATCCTTACAACAAACTGTACTTGGTTGTGGCAAAAAGTCTCTTTATACTGGGTTGTCAGAAAAGTCATGATATATTTTTGCATAGAAAAATATTTCATGAGTTTTCTATATAAGCATACTTCCAAGATATTTCAGGTTTGGCTTCAGACCCTTGCAATAAAGTGAATATCACAATGAAATGAGTCATATGAATTTTTGGTTTCCCGGTGCATATAAAATTTATTTTAGCACTATATTGTAGTCTATTAACTACACAATGGACTATGTCTAAATGGTATATGCGTCTTAATTAAGAACTATTTCTGGAAATGCTAATGATCATCTGAGCCTTCAGTGAGTTGGACTCTTTTTGCTGATGTAAGGTCTTGCCTTGATATTGATGACTGACAGATTGGGCTGGTGGGTTTTGAAGGGTGGAGTAACTGTGGCAACGTCTAAAATAAGGTAACAATGAAGTTAGCTGCATGGATTGACTATTTTACAAAGGGTTTCTCTCTGGCATGCAATGCTATTTAATAGCGTTCTATTTAAAGTAGAACTTCTTTCAAAATTAGAGTCAGTCCTCTTGGGCTGGTATTATAGCCAAGTGGTTAAGGAAGCTGGATCCCACATGGCTGACTGTAGCTTGAATTTTGGCCTTGGGTGTTTGAGAATCAACTGGGCACGTGTGTGTGTGTGTGTGTGTGTGTGTGTGTGTGTGTGTGTGGTCCCACACTCTAACAGGATGAAGAAATGGAGAAAGGATTGTTGCATAGCCAAATTCCATTGTAGGGTGCTTTCACCCTCCCTCCCTCTCTCTCTATGGCTCTATCTCTCTGGCAAGTACAACCCCCAACAATTAAAAAAAAAGGCACCTGTCATTTCAAACCCTGCCACTGCTTTATCAATTAAGTTTGGTCATACTGTAATCACATTTTGGAAGGTACATCTCAAGAGACTGTGGATCCTTCCCTGATACTTGTGAGATCCGCACACTTTCTGTTACCAAGGGAGACAACCTTGCAGGACCTCTTTTGAGCCTCACCTTTTCCTAAGAACAGAACCCTTTGTCTTGGTATGTGACTCTTGTAACCCTCCCACCCCTGGCAAATGTGTGTCCTCTGCCCAAGCTCCTGCCCACCCCAGGTCAGCAAATTATGCCGTGAGGTTGCCTCACTGGTCCTGGTGTGGCTCTCATGGTGCAGGGCTACATCCCAGAAACCCCGATGAAAGATGCAGAGCAATCCAGAAACTCCTCAGGCGTTGCTCACACACTCAAAGGAAACTCCTTTTTCACTGATTTTCTTGCATACTTGTTCACCTCACTGCTGCCTTCTCTGGTTCAAATAAGAGGATCACAAGTTCTGTTTAACAGAGGACAACTCAGTCTGATTCTACTTGGAAATTTTCATGTTTTGAAAAGCAACCTTCATATTAAAGACATTGAGCATGTACCAAGATCACACAAAGTCTCAGATGGAAAAAAAAAGTCAACACACCATGAATTTTCTCCCAGAGCCTTCAAGATAAGCAGTGGAACAAATAGAACCAGCTTTCCTGACAGCTGCTTTAGATGTGATGAGGGCTCCTAGAAGACATACAGCATTTTTGGGTGACTGAGAGTTCCCATACTGTGACCCAAGTAAAATTTACATCCTCTTTTTTTTTTTTGCTGGCCCCATGCCTAGCACTCACCCAGTGAAAGGCTTTGGCTGTATTCTTTATTTTTTTTAAAAAGTTTTATTTATTTATTTAGGAATTATTTTATTTAACTTTATTTATTTATTTGACCAGGGAGGGATGGCGTGAGAGACAAAGAGAGAGAGAGAGACAGAGAAAGAGAGGGAAAGTGAGAAGGCAAGCTGCCAGGTCCAGGACTTGAACCATGGTCAGTCATGTGGGAGTCCAGTGCCTTTAACCAACACGCCACCTACTGGCCACCTTTTTATCCTTGAACCTGCGTGTCTTAGGTGTCAGGGGGTGGGGGAAAGAGGGGCATGCGCTCTTTCGGGGCTGTCCAGCTGCTGTTGACTGTGCTGACTTCTGATTCATCAGTGGGCTTGGTAATCCCCTTGGCAGAATGGAACTAAGGCAGCCTGCAGCTCCCTCTGGCTGTTGGGTAGCCTTTCCTGGAGGGACAGCCTCCCTCCCTCCCCTGTGAAAGGCTCAGATGGGAGGTCAATCCATAGGCACCCAAGGAAAGGTCCCCATTCTTGGGGGAAAGGATCAATTCTCCTTCAAGGGTGAGGGGAAGCTGAACCCTGATGCTTTGTGTTTTATTTCCCCTCACCGAAGCCCCCATCCAGCCTCCATCAAAGTCCCTTCTTGGACACTATGTGCAAGTTATGCAGCAAGACATGGCCTACAGGAGTTCTAGAATAATGGGCACTTTCTTCAGGATGAGCAGGTGCCTGACCACAGATCGGCTACAGATTCTAAGGAGATGTGGGAAATGGGAGTGATGTGAAGTTGGAGGCAATTGGTCACCTTTCTAGGTCACTGAAATAAAATATCTGAAGTTTTTAAAAATGAAAAATGGTTTAGAGTAGAGATTGCCTTGCATTTTTAGTAACCTGTGGTAGCCATGTGTGTGCATGTGTGTTGGGAGGTGGGTAAGAGGTGGAGGAGGACCTGTTCTTAGGAAGAGGTGAGGCCTGAGAGAGGCCCTGTGAGGTTGTCTCTCCTGGTAACAGAAAGTTGGCTGATCTCACAAGTATCAGAGAAGGATCCAGAGTCTCTTGAGATGTACCTTCCAAAATGTGATCAGAGTATTACACAAACTGAATTGGTAAAGCGGTGGCAGGGTTGGAATGACAGATGCCTTCTGAAGCCTCAGATGATCATTAGCATTTTTAGAAATAAATTATTTTTTAATTAAGATACAAATACCTTTTAGACATATTCCATTGCACAGTTAATAGACTACAATATAGTTTTTTTTTTCAATATAGCTTTAAAATAATTTTTATATGCACTGGGAAACCAAAAATTCACATGACTTCACAATTGCATTCCCCTCCCACTTGACCGTTGTTTTTTACACAATCCTCAGAGCAATTGGAAGGGGAAGCATTACCCCAAATATTATGGTGGGGAAAACTGAACGTCAAGGCAATTAAGAGAGAAACTAGCCAACTGTTAAGCAAGGGGTCTGCCCCAGGTTCCCACCAGTCAAGAGGTGCCTGGGCTCTCCTTGGCAGACTTGCCTATATTCTGGTGCTGTGACCTGTGGACCTATGAGGAAAGTGTGTACGTCAAATAGATGTTTTATTGTCTTCTCAAAAATCTTTCTGACACTTACAAAGGGTGGTTGCTTGCCAGGTTCTTGACAGTACGCACGGCTTAGGGACCTGGAGGGAGAGAAAAGCAAGATTCTCAGAGAGTGACAACAAGCCAAGGAGCGAGACAGGGTGGCATGCTGGCACACTCTGCATTCCCAGACTGCAAGCACCATTCCAAGCCGGGCTGTTCTCACGCCATGCAATCCAGAGAAGTGACTCTTGCAATCTCATCCTTATCATGTGTTCAGTGGGCACAGGAACTGCTTATCTCATTGGAATGTGGCAAAGCATACTGAATTGAAATATCACGAGGCATTCAGTCAAGCTCATAAAGTGCTAGGTAGAACACATACAGAAATAAAGACAGAAATGCATGTTTTTTGTCCAGGAAGTTTGCTGTTTTTGTGGACTAAGAAGAATCTTAGTGAAGACTTCTGGACAATGGACAGTCTGACAGGCAGGGCTCATGGCCCTGTGTCACCTTCTTTTGCAAACCTTTTTGCTGAGGTTTGTGGACCCAAGAGGTTAACTGAAACCTGTCTGGTAATTGTAATATATTTGCAGTTAAGTGTCCCAACTGAGTGCATTGTGTTTTTTCCCCTTTATGCAAGAATTGTGCTTAGATTTTAATTCCTTTTGACCTCTGGGCCATTTATCCCTTCTGGTTTTAATTACGTCTGTCTCTGATTAATCCCTTGGTGTTCTTCGCCTTCTCTGCTGTTGTTGGCAGAATATTCTGCAAAGTGCAAATGTCTCTGGGTATGTTTACTGGTTTAAGTGATCCCAAATGTAGAGGAGAGATACCTCCTGGAGTTTAGATTTGGAATTTTCACCTGATGATTAGAATTTCACTTTTTTCCCCCCCTTGTGGCTTCAATAAAAGATTCGAGGAAATGCTTTGGCACTTTATTTTTTGTAATTAAATGTTTCTCTATATTCCCTTATGTTTTCATCAACAAGGACTAAAGCTTGTTCACAAATAATACAAATCAAAAGTCTAATCTGCCTTTTCTTCTTGTGAGAATTTTAGTTACCATCTGTTTTGTAATCTGGTACTGCTCAAAGCAGCAGCAGCCGCCTCTGGCTTCCTTAAGTCAAGTCATTTCTCCTCCTGACATTGGCACCGAGGGCTCAAGGGAGAACAGGCTACGAGGGTGAAGACCTGGGTGTAAATTTTAGCTCTGATAGAAAGGCTGTATCTGATTCTGGGTACGTGTTTTAATATTTTTATCTATCAAACAGAATGAAGGTATTTACATAAAAACAATTAGAAAAGTAAAAAACCACTGTATTAACAAGGGAGGTTGACACATGTTCATATACATACTTGCATATGTTTAAAAACACACAATCAGCATGGGTGTGTGGTTACATGGATGGGGATATAGTAGACAGGTTTTAAAGTTGTTTCAATTTGCCAAGACACCTCGTATGTCTCTGTTTCTCTTTTCCCTTCCTTTTCTTCCTCTCTTTCTCCCTCTCTCCCTTCATCTCATCTTCTCCACCTATCTCTTGCTCTCTGAATTTTTCTCGACACTTCCATCTCTCTCTTACACACACATACATACACACACAGACACAGCTTTGGAAAACTGTTATCAGGAATTAAATTATTATTTGCCTTAGAAGTTAAATTTGTTAGTATTTACAAGTATTATACCATAGGGAATTCAATTTAATAATAACATTAGTTTGACTTACTTAAGAGTGAATTCATATGAAAATTGTGTATCAACATTATCCCTCTCAGTGACTAAGAACTGCATTATAAGTCATTAAACAATTTCTCCACAATGTTTTATTTCTCAATTTATTTTACAAAAAATCATTTCCAAAATCAAACTTTCAAACCCCTGACACATTTGCTTGCCATGATATTACAAAATGACTAGATATATAATAGGTGGCTCTTTTTTGCCCCCCCTTTTTTTGTGGTGGTGATGGTTAATAAATTATAATTTACAGTTAATAAAATAAAGAGTTCTACATTTTTTAGTGGTATGAATTCTATTTGTTTTCTTTTTCTTTTATAGATCCCATAGAGTTTTCTATATATATAACTGTCATCTATAAGTAATGATAGCTTATTATTATTTTTTTAATTTGCCAGAGGGCGCATATACTTGCAAGAGAGAGAGACAAAGAGAGCAAGAGGGGAAAGTGAGAAAGCAATCTTCATGCAGTCCCTTCTCCACTTCTTCCTTTGGGGATTTTGGCCACATACACGTAATCAGCATATTTCTCATGCTGCTGGATCTGGGACTTGAATTGCAGAGTCAGTTTTCTGGGGGATCCAGTTGCCTTCACCCCCATGCCAAGGGCTGGCTCAATAGTGACAGCTTTATTTCTTCTCTTTTATTCTTGTGTCTTTCATTCATTTTTCTTGTCTTAGTGACCTGGCTAGGCATTCCAGTGAAATAATGCTGAATTAAAGAGACAATTGAGTATACTCATCTTGTTTTTGATACTAGGGAGAATGTGTTTAATTTTTTGTCATAAAATATGATGTTAGGGCATAGGTTTATTATAGATATCCTTTTTCTAATTGAAAGAGTTCCTTTTTATTATGAGTTTGTTGAGAGATTTTTTTAATCAGTGGATGTTGATCTCATTCATCCAGATTTGCCTCTAATTAAGACTGTAATTCGTCACTGATGTCAACCGAGTCTGAAAAAACCCCAAGATTTTATTATTTTGCATAACCCTGAACATTGGCCACACTGTGCAGCTACATTTGGAATTTGGATGTCAGATATTAAACTGTCCATTGCATGATTTAGTATTTAGCCCATGTCTTTAACCCTAATTTTTATTTATTTAATAATGATATCACTGGGATTTTATAAAATACTTCACTATAATGTTTTACAGTATCTAAACCAAAATATAGCAACCAAGTTTGAAGGATTTCGTTTATGTTAGCCTGTGGTCCAGGAAAGTAGGCTGGCTCCTTGTGGTAACCATTCTGGTGTTAAGAGGTAATTTGTATATTAGAATATTATGTAGAATACATTTTATGGTCTTGAATTTTTTACTTTTGAAGTGTATATGAAAACCAAAAAGAAGTTATAAAAATCCCTGTGATTTAAAATTTGTAAGCGATACCAGTTGGGACTTAGGATTTTGCTTTTTCTAAAAAGAAGACACATTTCTAGCTCTGTCCACTGAAAACTCTTATAAAGAATGACAACACTATCATAATTAGTTTCCTTAGGACATAGTTTGGGAACTTCAAATATAATTTTCCACTAAAAAATTTAAGGGCATTTTGGAACATTTGGTTAATTCTGAGTTTGGAACAGAAAATGTGAAAGATAAATTTTATATACAGTCAAATTTAAGAACTTCTATTGGCCAAAGATGGGACAATTTGAGCACCCAAAGTAATAACACTGCAATGGGTAGGAATCTAATACTTCAGTTTAAAGTTTTTTGAGTTCTAATTGTATTAGAACTCAAAAGAAGAAAGAAGAAAAACCATCATGGGTTGTTTTTCAGTATTGCTAAATCACCAATTCATTATCCTGAAAATGTGTAATTAAAGGAAAATAATAAAAATCAAATATTTATCTGGCATTTTCTGTATCAGTTATAACCAAATAATTGCTTCTTTAAACAAGATGCTGGCTAAAATGAATGGAAGAAATGAGAGAAACAGAAGATCACAAATTTGTAACCCCTAATGAAATCATGGTTTTAGAGAATGATCATTTGTAACTGCTAAAACCTTTAAATGAAATTTTGAGTGGAGAATGTTATGATAGAGGAATAAAGATAACACCTGGGCCTACTGATCAATCCCAATATCACAAAAAGTAAGGCAATCAGCCATTCAATGTCTCCTTCTGTGACATTTTAAGATACTCTTACTAAAAACCTATACCTGTATATGGTAAGCCTATTAAATCCAGTTACCATTTATAGAAAATCAGAGGGCAGAATAGTGTATTAAACAATACCACAAGGAAGTCAAATATAGAATGTGGGAAATTTTAGAGGACAAGTGACCATCTTTCTTTAATAAACAGTAAGATAAAAAAAAAAAAAAGATAAAGTAAAAAAAAAAAAAAAAGGAGAGAAAGAAGGACTTCATGGACATATTGACCAAATCCAATGTGTAGACCTTACTTGGATCCTAAATCATAGAAGTCAACTGTAAAAAACTGTGCGGCAGATGTATAAGGTGGCCACGTAACTTATTATCCAACTGAGAGCAACATGGGTGGTGTCGACAAGTACTCAGGCATTAAGAGGGATCTCGGGCCTGAGCCCCTTGTGCATGTCTACTTGGGGTTCTGGAATATAGTGCTCTTGTCTAGACTCTTAGACTCTCACATTCAAGTTTCTCAGGGAGCATTCTGAGGGACAGTGCTCTCTCAGGGTAGTCACATAGTACCAGTTGCAGCTGAGATGGCCTCCAATCAAGAGAAATGCTATGTGTGGTTTGTAGACTGCTTGAAGCTTGGCCACTCTTACTTCTGTGTGCTTAGTTGAAACAGAGAAACCCTCTGTCCTTTTGAGCTAGCCTAATTAAGAGGCTACATCATCTGTGATGACTTCTTGTTCTCAACTAATGGGAATCTGATCTTGGCCATCAGTCCTTTACTGACAAACAAATATGGCAGCTGAAGATACCTGCTTCGTGATCTTGATGAAGAAGCAGGCATAACAGGGCAGCAGTGGAACACTCGCAGGGCTGGTCTACACTATGATGTTCTCCCTCAAAGCATTCAGAACCATCTCATTCATTCATTTTGTATTTGTTCCACCAACATTTATCGAGTCTCATTTCATGCTAGGTTCTGGGCTAGGCTCTGGGAGGGCTAAGATGAACAACACAATCCCTGTTCTCACAGAGTTCATGGTCTAGTGGGGCAGAAGGAAAATATACAGTCCATTTCTTATCCAGAGTGTGAGTTCATAGATGTGGACTCTATTGGCTCATCTAAAGAAGACGGCTGAGGGGACCAGCAGTTAGCGTAATGGCTATGTCGCCGCTGGACTCCCACGTAGTTGACTGTGGTTCGTGTCCCGGACCCAGTGGCTTAAAACTCACTCCGGGCGCATGTGCATGTGTGCCCAAGATCCCGAGAGGAGAATGGAGGAGAAGGGATTGCGGTGTGGCCATCCCCCCTGGGAGGTGATTTCTCGCTTTCTGTCTCTCTGTCTCTCTCTGTCTGTCTGGTGAGCACGCACGCCCTGTAGTAAAAACCTCTCAGAAAAAAAAAAAAAGAAGATGGCTGAGTATTTCTGAGAGGTTATTATCTCATTTTTAAAAAATAATTATTTACTTAATTTTATTATTATTTTTATTTGTAAGAGATTTTTTTTTTCCTATAGGGCAAGTATACTCACTGGAGACACAGAGAGAGAAAAAGTGAGAAATTACCCCCCAGGGGATAGTCACATTGCAGTTCTTCTCCTCCATTTTTCTCTTGGGATTTTGGGCACACAGACACATGTGCCTGGAATATTTCAAGCTGTTATGTCTGGGACTTGAACCACAGTTGGCTATGTGGGAGTTCAGCACCACAACCACTATGCCACCTGCTAGCCCCTATTATTATTATTACTATTTTAAAATTTGCTCTGGGTCATGTGTGCTCACCAGAGAGAGACAGAGAGAGAGAGAGAGAGGAGAGAGAACGTGAGGAAGCAAGCAGTCAGGTCTAGGACTTGGACTTCAGTCGGCCATGTGGGAGCTTAACACCCTAACCACCATGCCATTTGCTGGGCCCAGCATTATTTTATTTGTTAATTTGCCAGAGGATGTGTATGCTCACCAAAGAGAAGCAGAGAGACAGAGAAACAGAGAGGGAAAGGAAGAAAGCACCTCTCATGAAGTGTGGTCATGCCACTATTCTTTTTCTCCATTTCTCTATCCTTTCAATAATTTGAACATGCATGTACATCTGCCTGGCATGTTTATCAAGCCTGTGGGTCCAGGAATTAAACCATTTCGATAACTGTGTAGGACCCAGCTTCCTTATCCACTAGGCTATCGGCTGGCTCAAGCATTATCTAAACAGGGGAAATAATACTGAGAAAGATGGCTACTCGTCCCCAAGAGAAGATGAGAATCAGGCTTGAATGGTCAGGAAGAGCCGCACAGGAAAGTGAGTGCTGAGCAGAGTCCTGACATCGAAAACCTGGGGGAGGAATGAGGTCTGAGCATTTCAAGCAGAGAAAGTAGTGCAGGCCAAATGACAGAGGCAGAAAGAAGCCAATGAAAATACTAGAGAAGGAAGAGCCAAATTCTCATCTCTGGGTGGACTCCAGACTTTGAGCTAATAACCAAATGTGCTAATTGATTGCTTTATGAGCTGATTATCCCATAGACAGCAGCTTCTTTCAATGAATTGAGCACAGGCTTAGGTTCCATCTCTGCTAAAACTCACATCCAACCTTTGTGCCTCCCACAGTCTGGGAAAGGAGTTAGAATGAATAAAACATGCCCAGGCATCACTGTGCTTCCATCATGTTGAGTCAAGTCACTGTCTTCAGGGGTTCTCTGTGGGCTGCTGGTAGATATCAGATAATCTAAACATCTTTTTTTTAAAAAAAATATTCATTTTATATCCATTCACTGAACATCATTACAGCATACAAAATGCAAATCTAAACATCTTTATAGGAAACAAATTTCTATACACTTACATTCTTACTAATGAAATAAGAATTATTGCTCACTAAAGTTAGTGACTCTTTAAAAATATATATAAGGTGTATGTGTTCACCAGAGAGAGAAACAGAGAAAGGGAAGGTTAGAAATCATCTCCCATCTTGGGCACAACAATTCCTTCTCTTCTCTTCTCTCCTTTCCTCACTGCTCAGGATTTGGGGCATACACACACACTTGCCTTGTGTGTTTTTCAAACCACTGAGTCCCAGACTTAATGGTGCAATTTTCCATATGGGATCCAGCCACCTTAACCATTCCACCACCTGGCTGGTCCATACTTCTTAATTGGCTTCCAATTTTATAAAGATTGTTTAAGGCATAGCTACTAAAGCTAGGAGTGGGGACTTGAGTTTGATGGTCAACTCTGTAGATAATAAAAGGCACTAAATAAACGACCTGCCAAAACCCATCACTTCATTCATATTTTTCCTCCTATAACTTTTTAAAATATATATATAATTTGTTCTCCAAATTCCTACCATTGAGTAGCAACTACAGGCTATAGCAAAACCTGGAACTGGTAGAGCAGGTGGCATACAGAGGATCTTTCAATCTATGGCAAAACATAGAGAATGTATAGCCATTTTACATAAATTTCTATCTTAAGGTGCAAGAAAATTTGTATTGAAAGTGTAGGGGGAAACTGGAAGCATAATCTTGGAGCAAAATTTTACCTACTATGACTTGAAGAATGATAAAGAATGCGACAGGTTCTGGTTTCTGCTCTGGCATATAAACAAGGCATCACTTCCATCCTCACAACAATCAAAATCTTGAAAAATAGAACCAACAAATTTTTTTAGATGCATCAGAGAATTGAGGTTGCAGGGAAAAATCATGCCCCCCAAAGTTGAAAAATAGCAGAATACATAGAATTACATCTGGGAGCAGAAGCTACTGGAGCCAGAGTGAGGATTTTGTTTAATAACAGAAGCACTACAGTTTAAAAGTTGCAATGCTTAAGCTCTATTTAAGAAACAGGGTCTAGAGACACTCAAAGATAAGAGAAGAAACAAAATAAGCAGACTAGAAGAAATCAGAGATTCAGACATCTATCGCTAAAGCAAAGAGTAAACACTGATGCAACTCCTAATAAGATAAAAATAAGTCCTCATACTAACATTCTATTAATCTCAGGTTTTGTTATGCAATACACAATGAATGTTTTTCAGTGAAAAAATTAAAAGGCAAGCTAAAAGTTAAGAAAGAATACCATATGAAGAGACAAAGTGGGGAACAGAGCCAGCCTTAAATATGATGCAGACTTTGGAACTATCAGAGCAGGAATTTAAAATAGCAATGATTACTACACCAAGGGCTCTAATGGAAAAAGGAAACAATATGCAAGAGTAGATGGGTAATGTAAGCAGAGGAATGGAAACCCTAAGAAAGACTGTACAGGAAGTTTTATAAATCAAAAACACTGTAGCAGGGAGAATTCCTTTCAAGGGTTCACCAGTACAACGGCATAACAGGAGAATCAGTGAGCTCGAAGATGTGTCAATTGAAAGTTTCTAAACTATGAAGGGAAAAATGACTAATTTTTTAAAAGGAACAGGATATCCAGGAATGGTAGAGCAATTACAAAAGCATAATACATGCATAATGAGAACCAGAATTTGTGAAAGAGGGAAATGAACAGTAGAAATATTTGAAGTAATAATGGCTAAAAATTTTCCAAAATTAATTACATACTCCAAACCATAGATCCAATAAACTTAGGGAACATCAAGTAGAGAACATAAAATATAAAATAAACTAATAAATACACATCCACACATCAAATTCAAACTGCAGAAAACCAAAGACAAAAGTCTTTTCCTTTAATGTTTTTCTTTTTTAAAAATGATCTTATTTAGATTTATTTATTTATTTATTTAAATTTGATCAGTGAAGGACAGAGTGAGAGCAAGAACGAGAGAGAGAGAGAGAGAGAGAGAGAAAGGAAGGAAAGTGAGAAAGCAAGCCGCCAGGTCCAAGACTCACACCATGGCTGGCCATGTGGGAGTTCAGTGTCCTCAACTATCAGAACACTTTCTGTCCCTAAGAAAATCTTGAAAGAAGTCAAAGCATAAACACCTTTTTAATATTAATAGAAAAGCAAGAATAAGAATTACATCGGACTTTTCCTCTGAAACAATACATGCAGGAAAAGAGTGGAGTGAAATACTTTAAATGTTGAAAGGAGAAAATCCAATCTACCTAGAATTCTGTGTTTAGCAAAATTATCCTTCAAAAAGGAAGGAGAAATAAAGACCTTTTCAGACAAACAAAAACTGAGGGAACTTGTCCCCAGTAGACTCCCTCACATGAAATATTAAAAGCAATTGTTCGTAGATATTAGAGAAAGTGAAGATAGGGGTATTAAGGGAGGAGGGTAATGAAGGGAGGGAGGGAGGGGAACAGGGAAAGGAAAAAAAGTATGTTGAATTGACAAAAAATAAAAAGCTGTTTGCTGCTGATAATATATATATATATATAGTAATGTCTTCATCTTGACTGATATACATCATATTGATGCTGGAAAAAGCAATGTTGTACTCTGTAAAGATGAACATGATTAAATGTAAATTAAAATAAAATAATTTTTAGAAAGAAAAAAAAAGAAGTAATTGTTCAGAGACCAGAAAAATGACACAGGTCAGAAATTTGAATCTACATTTAAAAAGAGGAGTGTTAGAAAGGAATAAACAAAGATAAAATTAAAAATATTTAAATCTCCTTGCTCTTAGTTATTCTAATAGCTTTTTATCCTAAACAATAGCAGCAGTGATGCATTTAGATGATTATAGCTTGTAGACAGTGAACTGAATGGCAGCAGTGTTAGAAGGCAGGGGAGGGAGGAATTGAGAACGCTGTTATAGGGGCCTGTGCTATCTGTAAAGTGGTACAGGGTAGTTGGGAAGTGAACTTGGGTTAGATATAAATACGTACTGCAAGCTCAGGGGTGGCCACTGAGAAAAGTTAGAAAAAAGGTGTAATTGGTACCCTATCTGAAGAGATCTAAGGGAATTAAGCAAAATGTTCAGTAAAAACCAGAGAAGGCAGAAAAGACATGGAGGATAAGAAAAGAGACAAAGAATAATGGCAACAATCCCATCTGAAGAGATCTAAGGGAATTACGTAAAATGTTCAGTTAAAACCAGAGAAGGCAGAAAAGACATGGAAAATAAGAAAAGAGACAAAGAATAATGGCAACAAATAGAAAACAATAACAAACATGGTAGATCTTATTCCACCTATATCAACAATCACTTTTAAACATGAATAATCTAAACATATCAATTAGAAGACAGAAATTGACTAAATAGATGAAAAAAAACCTCTCAAACTGTATTTTTTATAATAAACTCACTTTTGATATGGACATAGATTTAAAAATAAAGGGATAGAGAAAGCTATATCATGTTAACACAAATCAAAAGTAAGCTAAAGTAACATTATTAATTTTAGGCGAATGACTTCAGAACAAGGAATGTCATTAGTAATAAAGAGACACATTACATAATGATGAAGTGTCAATTCTCCAGGAAGACATAATATTTACAATGCATGCACTGAGTGTCAGACTTTATGAGGCAAAGACTGCCAGTAGTACAAGGAGAAGTTGATGAATCCACTATTACAATTGCAGATGTCCATACCCTCTATCAGTATTGACAGATCCAGCACACAGAAAACCAGGAAGACATAGTTTCACTAAATAGCACCATCAATCAACTGGATCTAACTGACGTTTATAAAATATTTCATCTAACAGCAGCAAGATACATATTCTTTCCAAGCTCATGAAGAACATTCACCAAGACAGACCACATTCTGAGCCCCAAAACACATTGAACAAACTTAAAAGAATAGAATTCAGACAAAGTATGCTGTTAGACCACAGTGGAATTAACTAGAAATCAGTAACAGAAAGATAGCTGGACAATCCCCAAATATTTAGAGATTAAAGAACATATGTTTAAATAACACATGAGTTAGAAAAAGAATCTCAAGAGAAATTAAAAATATTTTGCACTAAGTGAATATAAAGATACAACTCATCAAAATTTGTGAGATACAGAGAAAAGAGGGCGTAGAAGGAAATTTATAGCATTGAACGCATATGTTAGAGGAAAGAAATATCTAAAAATCAGTAATCTATGCTTCCACCATAGGAAATTAAAGAAACAAGAGCACTCTAAGCCTAAAACAAACAGAAGATGAAAAATAAAAAAGCAGAAGTAAATTAAATTGAAACAGAATGTCAGAGAAAATAAAACCTTAAGCTGATTCTTTGGGGGAAAAAATCAATCACCTTGATAAGTTGTAGTCAAGATAACCAAGGAAAAAATTGTGCGATCCATAAAATGCTAGTATGAGATGTGAGAGAGGGCAACTGCTACTGATTCATTAGACATAGAAAGGATAATAAAGAATTTTATGAACAAAACTATGCCTACATTCTTGCAAACTTAGGTAAAATGTACCAATTCCTAAAAAGAATGCAGAAGATAAGAAATGAGATGATTATTTAGGTGGAAACAATGAACATACTCTAAAAATTATTAGATGTAAATACTGTCTTTGATACAATCCCTCAAATTTTTCACATAATTAAATGAATTATTAATTATCATTTGTAGTGAGTAAATGGTGATTGCAGGAGGAGATACTGTGGGGATTGGAAAATAGGGATGCTATTGACAAAAGAATTTAATGACTTGAGTGATGAAAGTGGTTTCAATTGTTGATTAAAATCTGATCCCATAGAGATCCCAAAACTGAGTTAGATTTTACCAGTCACATTACAATTTTGATTTATATTCAGCTTAACATAGTAAGAATGTGCTTAACATATTAAGTAGTAGCTGCCATATATTGAGGGCGATATCCTTTACATAATTTATCTGTAATCCTTGCAATAACTCTTGAAATTAATTAGGAAAGTTTTCAAAGTTATCAAATGAGTCATTAAATTATTTAACAATTGAAAGTTCTGGTGGCTGGCAAAGTCCAAAAGATCACTGGATCCCATTGGAGCTGTAACGAATACCTTTGGTCTTGGTTGGAGATTGCACTAGGAATTTTCAAAAGGCACAGGGAAGATAGAACATGAAATATAAAATACTTGTTGAAATTTGACTCAAACATTTGAAGCATCCTTTTGGGAAGATGAGATGATAATTTTATTTTATAATGTTCTGATGGAAAGGGTTAAGACAGTTCTTTGGAAATTAAAGGATAATTCAGACTGGCTAAAATAAAGAACATTTTTATGGTAACTATATCTGCCCAAGATTGGGATGGAGGACAATTGGAAATAGTGAGCTCTCCATTTTGGGATGTGTCCAAAGGGAAACTAGATGAAATATCTGGCACAAACATCAGAGAAGAGACTCTTTTATTAGGTGAAATGAGGTGCCATTCTGGAGGAATCTTTTCATGTATTATATATTGTAGAGCAAATCAGTGACTTTTGTCTGCTTGGCATCCCTTTTTACCCTTTTTGTCAATAGCATCCCTGTTTTTGAACCCCCACATCCATTCTGTGAAAGGTAGTGCTATGACCCTTCCCGAGGGGTAGCCATTTGACTCAGACTCTGCTGCACAGAGCACTAACTCCTCCTGCTACAATAATTGGTCCAGATGGACAAATAGGCTATGGAGATCTCTCCCTGGGGTTTAGGCTGGAGCCACTGGGGAGGGAAATGCTCCAGGCCACTGAGATTGCTAAGGATGTGGCCTGCAAGTTGGTCCTTCTCAAGCCCACTGAAAATAAAGTCAGCATGGAGGAAACAAAAATAGTCAGAAGCAGGAAATGAGAGGGACTGCCCTGATAACATCTTTTGAGGCCTGGCTCCAGTCATTCCTCCATTTTATGAGCCAATAAAACTCCATTTTTTTTTTTTTTTACTTAAAATGTTTTAAATGAGGTTTCTGTTAAATAGAACCAAATGAGCCCTAAAATGTATATATTCTCTTAGTTGTCAAGTAGATATACAATGGGCCTTCAAAAAGTTCACGGAAAATACATAAAAATAAACTCATGTTTGAATTTTACTTTTTTCCACCAACTTCTTGAAGTTCTCCTTGCAGCTGTTTTAAAAAATGAAATAAACATGTAGACTTTTTATTCCAATGAGTATGGATACATCCCATAAATAAAAATAGCTAAATTGTTACTCAAAATATATATACCAGAAAAGTATGCTGGTATATATTTTTTGAGTAACAATTTAGTTAAATACCTGCATAATTGCTGAAACTGGGTTGTATTTTTACCTTGAAATCTCTCAGAAGCCAATCAAAACAGATGAAGAACATTATTTGAAAAAACAGCAAAAGAGGATAGATTACAGTGTTTATGTCATACAAATAGTGCTTGAGGACAATATTTGCTTCAGAGAACTCATGTTGAAGAAATGTTTCTCCTGAGGGCCTTGGTGAGGCAACCTCATTCTTCCTAACTCCTGACAGCAAGAGCAATCAAATGCTGCTAATGGCTTTTCATAGTGCCCTCAGCATAAACTGTGGGTGCTGTAGAAAAGCAAAGGGAAATCCAAGCTCATCCAAATAATATCAGAGCAACATTGTACATATCAATTTCTGATTGCTGAGGAATAGCCAAAAACTCTAAGGATCTGATTTAATTAAAGGGAGTAACTGTTCAAATGTAGAAGAATAAATTAGTCCTATGCCCATAGACAGCATTTGCAGAAAGTCAGGGCATCACTATCTAGATGTGCAGGCTGGTCCTTTCACATGGATCCTCAGGTGAAGAGCCAGCTCTACTCAGCATGCTGCTGCTCTGATACAGGATTGCATCCTGGGAGAACAGAGCATCTTTTCTCCTCCACTAAAAGTGCAGTCTCACCAAAGGAGCCAAAACAATCTTGAAAAAGAACAGTCAAAGGCCTCATGTTTCGAACTTATTACAAAGTTACAGAAATAAAAACAGTGTAGTGCTGGCATGAAGACACACATATAGACCAATGGATGAAAATAGACAACCTAGAAATAAGTTCTTACATATGTAGTTAAGTGATTTTTGACAAAGGGCCAACCCTATTCAACTGGGGAAAAGACAGTCTTTACAACAAATGTTACAGGAAAAATGCATATACATGTGCAAAACAATGAAGTTGAACTCTTACATCACAGACAGAAAACTCACTCAAAATAGATTAAGACTTCAGTGTAAGTTTAAATGATAAAATTCTTAGAGGAATACAGAGCAAAAGCATTGTGACATTTAATTTGGGGATGATATCCTGGTATGACACCAAAAGCATAGGCAACAAAAATAAAAATAAATAAATTGTATTACTTATTAAAAACCTCTGTGCATCAGAGGACACAATCAAAAAATGAAAAAAAAACAACCTATGGAATAGAAGAAAATGTTTTCAAATTACATATCTGATAAGAAGTGAATATGCCGAACATATAAAAAACTTCTTCAACTACATAACAAAAAAAGCAAATAACCTAATTGAAAAAAATGTGCAAAGAAGTTGAATAGATATTTCTCCAAAGAAGATATAAAATGAAGTAGAGGCATATGAAAAGATGTAAATCAAAACCACAATGGACTATTTATCACCTCATACTCATTAGTGTAGTTATGATATAAAAGAAAACAAAATAGCAACAATAAAAAAAAGAAAAGAAAAAATTTTGGTAAGGACTTGGAGAAATTGAAACTTCTGTGTATTATTGGTGAGAATGTAAAATGGTACTGCCCAGTACAAAATATTAAGGCAGTTCCTCAAAAAATTAAAATAGAATTGCCATATGATTTAGCAATACCAATTCTGGGTTTATAGCCAAAAGATTTGAAAGAAAGGTCTCAAAGAGATACTTGTATTCCCACATCTGCAGCAACATTATTAACAATATCCAAGAAATGGAATTAAGCAGCAAATGAAAGGAAAAATGAAACATGATATATACATATAGCAGAATATTATTGAGCTTTGAAAAGGAAGAAAATTCTGACACATGCTTCAACATGGGTAAACCATAAAGACATTATGTGAAATAAACCAATCACGAAAAGACAAATACTGTATGATCCCACAGTATAAGATGGATAAGTAGTTAAATTTATAGAAAGCAGAATGCCAGTTGCCAGGGGCTGAATGAGGGGAAAATGAGGAGTTTTAAAAATGGTACAATTTTGGGGCCGGCAAGTGGCATGGTGGTTAGGGGCGTTGGAACTCCCACATGGCCAGCCGCGGTTCAAATCTTGGACCTGGTGGCTTGCTTTCTCACTTCCTCTCTCTCTGTCTCTCTCTGATCAAACTGGAAAATAATAATGATAATAATAATAAATAAAGTTAAATAAAATAATTCTTTAAAAAATGGTACAATTTTAACTTCTCGAGGCAAAAAATTTTGGAGATTTGTTGCACAACAATGTGCTTATTTTTAATACTACTATACTGTACACATAAAATGGTTAATATAGTAAATGATATCTATATTTTACAACAGTTTTTTAAAATTTGCAATCTCTTTTCCAAGCCATGCTTTTAGTGGAGCGGTGTCCTTCCAAAGGGACTACTTTGTCTAATTTGCACAATGGTATTTTGGACAAATTTTGAGGAATAGTTTGAGGTTAAAATATAGAAAGACCTAAAGTTGATGTGTGTCCCAAAGAAGATTAGATGCAAATGTGCAAAAACAAAAATAGTGTGCTGACTTGAGGAAATTATAGTGTCTGAAAAGACTTGTTTCTGAAAAGAAAGCTACTCAGTCTTCACTCCTTGGTTAACCAAGAAACACATTTGAGCAGGACTAAGAAAACAGTCTTGATATGCTTGAACCATAGGATTGAGTAACAATTTAGTTAAATACCTGCATAATTGCTGAAACTGGGTTGTATTTTTACCTTGAAATCTCTCAGAAGCCAATCAAAACAGATGAAGAACATTATTTGAAAAAACAGCAAAAGAGGATAGATTACAGTGTTTATGTCATACAAATAGTGCTTGAGGACAATATTTGCTTCAGAGAACTCATGTTGAAGAAATGTTTCTCCTGAGGGCCTTGGTGAGGCAACCTCATTCTTCCTAACTCCTGACAGCAAGAGCAATCAAATGCTGCTAATGGCTTTTCATAGTGCCCTCAGCATAAACTGTGGGTGCTGTAGAAAAGCAAAGGGAAATCCAAGCTCATCCAAATAATATCAGAGCAACATTGTACATATCAATTTCTGATTGCTGAGGAATAGCCAAAAACTCTAAGGATCTGATTTAATTAAAGGGAGTAACTGTTCAAATGTAGAAGAATAAATTAGTCCTATGCCCATAGACAGCATTTGCAGAAAGTCAGGGCATCACTATCTAGATGTGCAGGCTGGTCCTTTCACATGGATCCTCAGGTGAAGAGCCAGCTCTACTCAGCATGCTGCTGCTCTGATACAGGATTGCATCCCGGGAGAACAGAGCATCTTTTCTCCTCCACTAAAAGTGCAGTCTCACCAAAGGAGCCAAAACAATCTTGAAAAAGAACAGTCAAAGGCCTCATGTTTCGAACTTATTACAAAGTTACAGAAATAAAAACAGTGTAGTGCTGGCATGAAGACACACATATAGACCAATGGATGAAAATAGACAACCTAGAAATAAGTTCTTACATATGTAGTTAAATGATTTTTGACAAAGGGCCAACCCTATTCAACTGGGGAAAAGACAGTCTTTACAACAAATGTTACAGGAAAAATGCATATACATGTGCAAAACAATGAAGTTGAACTCTTACATCACAGACAGAAAACTCACTCAAAATAGATTAAGACTTCAGTGTAAGTTTAAATGATAAAATTCTTAGAGGAATACAGAGCAAAAGCATTGTGACATTTAATTTGGGGATGATATCCTGGTATGACACCAAAAGCATAGGCAACAAAAATAAAAATAAATAAATTGTATTACTTATTAAAAACCTCTGTGCATCAGAGGACACAATCAAAAAATGAAAAAAAAAACAACCTATGGAATAGAAGAAAATATTTTCAAATTACATATCTGATAAGAAGTGAATATGCCGAACATATAAAAAACTTCTTCAACTACATAACAAAAAAAGCAAATAACCTAATTGAAAAAAATGTGCAAAGAAGTTGAATAGATATTTCTCCAAAGAAGATATAAAATGAAGTAGAGGCATATGAAAAGATGTAAATCAAAACCACAATGGACTATTTATCACCTCATACTCATTAGTGTAGTTATGATATAAAAGAAAACAAAATAGCAACAATAAAAAAAAGAAAAGAAAAAATTTTGGTAAGGACTTGGAGAAATTGAAACTTCTGTGTATTATTGGTGAGAATGTAAAATGGTACCGCCCAGTACAAAATATTAAGGCAGTTCCTCAAAAAATTAAAATAGAATTGCCATATGATTTAGCAATACCAATTCTGGGTTTATAGCCAAAAGATTTGAAAGAAAGGTCTCAAAGAGATACTTGTATTCCCACATCTGCAGCAACATTATTAACAATATCCAAGAAATGGAATTAAGCAGCAAATGAAAGGAAAAATGAAACATGATATATACATATAGCAGAATATTATTGAGCTTTGAAAAGGAAGAAAATTCTGACACATGCTTCAACATGGGTAAACCATAAAGACATTATGTGAAATAAACCAATCACGAAAAGACAAATACTGTATGATCCCACAGTATAAGATGGATAAGTAGTTAAATTTATAGAAAGCAGAATGCCAGTTGCCAGGGGCTGAATGAGGGGAAAATGAGGAGTTTTAAAAATGGTACAATTTTGGGGCCGGCAAGTGGCATGGTGGTTAGGGGCGTTGGAACTCCCACATGGCCAACCGCGGTTCAAATCTTGGACCTGGTGGCTTGCTTTCTCACTTCCTCTCTCTCTGTCTCTCTCTGATCAAACTGGAAAATAATAATGATAATAATAATAAATAAAGTTAAATAAAATAATTCTTTAAAAAATGGTACAATTTTAACTTCTCGAGGCAAAAAATTTTGGAGATTTGTTGCACAACAATGTGCTTATTTTTAATACTACTATACTGTACACATAAAATGGTTAATATAGTAAATGATATCTATATTTTACAACAGTTTTTTAAAATTTGCAATCTCTTTTCCAAGCCATGCTTTTAGTGGAGCGGTGTCCTTCCAAAGGGACTACTTTGTCTAATTTGCACAATGGTATTTTGGACAAATTTTGAGGAATAGTTTGAGGTTAAAATATAGAAAGACCTAAAGTTGATGTGTGTCCCAAAGAAGATTAGATGCAAATGTGCAAAAACAAAAATAGTGTGCTGACTTGAGGAAATTATAGTGTCTGAAAAGACTTGTTTCTGAAAAGAAAGCTACTCAGTCTTCACTCCTTGGTTAACCAAGAAACACATTTGAGCAGGACTAAGAAAACAGTCTTGATATGCTTGAACCATAGGACAAATAGGGGCCGAGGCCTCACAGTTATGCACCATAAAGTGTAGCTGCAGTGATTCTGAAAACGTTTTGAGTAAGTATTTACGGTCACGCACCATGACCATAAAACCTTCCAATAATTCATCCAGAAAATGATTAATTTTAAGCAATGTCATTTCCTAATGAAATGTCCAAGATAAATTAATTGCAAAAATGTACTTTCAGGTAAGCAAATGAGTTGACCTAGGAGCACAAATGTTAGATCCAAGTCAATTAAATGTTGGCAGGTGACTGATTTGGAGTTTAGAGAGGTTGATCTTCTCATTCTTTTAGATTGAAATTAGACACATGGTCCAGTGGTTTGTTGCAGCCACTCCAAATTTATGCCTAATAATCAGAGAATAGTTCCTGTTTGTCTAAAAGGAGCTTAAGGTAAAATTGAAGAGAAGATATTACAGAACACATTTTTTCTTTTCCAGTTTTTGCCATAGGGTGCTTGCGTTCTCTGGAGAGAGACAGAAACAGAGAGAGAGACAAAGTGAAGGTGCACACCTCTCGTCCTGACATCCCAGAGCTTCCAAGTTGTCAGCACCTTAGCCTCCTCAGAGACCAGGTCAGTAATCTGAGCACCACCCCACTCATGAACCCCATTTCACTTCCTCCTCCACTCCAATCACAGGATGAACAGTCACTTACCATTTATCCACGCGCTAACAAAGTCTAAAGTCAAATCATGAGAGTTCTTTTGAAGCAACCGTAACACCTATCATGCACATTGACATTTATATATTCTAGATACGAGGGGTGTTGGAGTGAATAAAGAGACATGTTACCTATTCTTGGTGAACTAAAAATCTACCAGGAAAGATAGGAATTAAATACATAAGATTAAATAAATCATCATCAAACTAGGAGCTAATTAGTCACCATTGAGGCAGAGGTTATTCAAGAATATGATTGACAAAGCTGACCTAGTAGTGATAGGGAGGTAGGTAAAACTTAATAAAAGCCTCCTGTAAGAAATCTTATTTCAGCTGCTACCTGAAATGTCACTAGGTGTTCTCCAGAAGAAAGGAGAAGCACATTCGGGGGTGGGGGGGAAGATACACACACACACACACACACACACACACACATATATGTGTACGTGTATATATATACACACATATGTATTCTGGGTCTTTGGGGGATCTGAAAGTTCAGTGTGGTAGGAGGCAGGAGATGATCACAAGGGCATGGAGTCAGTGCACAGCTAGATGTTT
The DNA here is from genome assembly GCF_000334495.1 of Tupaia belangeri chinensis. Classification (NCBI taxonomy): domain Eukaryota; kingdom Metazoa; phylum Chordata; class Mammalia; order Scandentia; family Tupaiidae; genus Tupaia; species Tupaia belangeri. The sequence goes on from NW_006159692.1 coordinate 7,710,402, forward strand.
GCGCTTTACCCTAAGGAATATTCGGTGAAACATGTATATGTCCTGTGTTTCTGTGGGGCTGTCTGGGAGAAACACATGCTCTTCTTCAGCTACCACGGCACGTGGAAGGGATGAGAGGTCAGGCATGGCACATTGTGGGAAGCATTGGTGTCCATCTGACTTAGCCAACTTTGTCCAAAAACCAACTTGAATTCTCTATTGCTTGCCTTATCTAGAGTTGTTGTAGAGTAATCCAAGCCATGGCTTCCACTCTATGTCATTACACACCAGATGGCAGTAAGGGCCTTTAACAGTTTATGGGTGACAAAAGAATGTGAGTTTGTGGTAAAGGCTTTGCTAGAGATAATCCATGCAGAACTCAGTCTCCATACCCAAACCACCTCTGACTGAGCTGAGGGGGAAACATCTAACTATCTTGAGTTTACTTGAAGAAGAACAGCTAAAGGCACTAGTCTTAGTGTTATCAAATACTCTAGGGTCCTTGGACATGGCTCTGTCCTTTACTGTAGAAGAACAATATTAGAAGCATCCATAATCGGGGCTCCTCATCCACACTGTGATTTTGTGAAGAAACCAGAATCTTCAAAGCCGCACAGATCTCCAGAGCTGTCACGGAGAAAGAGAGCTGCTTGCACTCTAGTCTGTTGTCATTGGGTGCCTAGTTAAATTTGTATTTCAAACAAAGAATACACTGCTTTGTAGCTTAAGTATATCCCAGGAAATGGAAATATTGCACAGTATACTAACAAAAATTATTTATTATTTATCTGAAGTGAAAATTTAACTGGACATTCTTATTTGTTATTGTTTGCTTAAATCTTGCCAGAGGGCATGTGTGCTCACCAGAGAGAGAGGAAATGAGAAAACACATCCCATGAGGTCACATCACAGTTTCTTCGCCATCTCTCCCTCCTTTTGGGATTTTGGACATACACACACATGTGCCTGGTGTGTTTCTCAAGCAACTGGGTCTGGGACTCACCTGCACAGTCGACCACATGGGATCCAGCTACCTTCTCCACAATGCTACCAGGTGACCCAACTGATCATGCTGAATTTTCTGCCTCAGTACTTTGTGTGTGTGACATTTCAGTGTACAACAATGGAAATAGAAAGGGCTTCTAGAAAATATCTGGAAAGTAATTAGAACTTCTGGGAGTAACCCAAATGACCACAGGCTCTATAGCTGCATGGGGCTGAAATAAAACTCTAAAGAATGGCAGCACTGTGAGAACAGGCTACCGTGGTCAGCTTGCCCAGTCCTAATCTTTAATTCTATCATTATATGTATTTGTGCAAGTACCTTGATTTCTCTGAGACAGGCTTCTCATTTACAATGAAAACTAATAATGCTTATTTATCAGAGTATAAATAAAGATTAAAGATAATTTATGTGAAGAATGTGGCACTTTGCAAATACATGACTTAAAAAAAATACTAAAGGGCTGGTAAGAAATCTCTCACACAAAGACTAACATGATGGACAAGAATAGGTCTATTAGAAAACCAGTGAAGCCAGCTGTGAGAACTGGAGAGGGTTTTCCGGGTGCCGCCTGACCTGGCCCAGTGCATCCGGAAGTCGCCTATAATCTGTTGCTGTGGTTTTTCTGTCGCACTGCCCTGCATCTATCAGGACAATGCAGATGCTTCTGGACTAAAATAAAGAAATATGAGTGAGATATACTAAATGGAATTAGGACTGGCTTGGGTTTCAAGTAGTTTAAAAATTAAAGGCATGGATCTTTACTTGCTTTGAAATAAATACTTAGATAAATTAAATAAATGGATGATGAGTTAAATTAAAAAATCATTACTCACTAACACTGCCCATGAGGCTTGAGCTTCTGGACGCAGCAGAGAGTTGTATATTGGGACTCAGTGCTAGGTGAGTGCTAGGCATCTTTTCATTCAGAATCTAAACAATTAGAATTCATTTTGTTACCAGTTTTAGAAACCCTATTCTAACCCAGAAACCCAACATTTTACAAATTTTCATTTAAATGCAAGGAAAATTGGAAATAATCTAAATAACCAACACTGATTTTAATACATTATAGCACTTCAGTGCAATAAAATTTTATGCAACCCCAAAGTTATAAAACTATGTTGAATTAAGAAAAGTATTTCAAACAATATTTAATTGGAAATAACAGAAACAAAGTGAATTTTAGGCAAATTAATATTAAGTGTATTATGTAGCTATTAAAAATAGAGAAGCACACACACACACACATATATATATGTATATACTCCTGGAGAGATCTTAAAGATCTATTTTTTTAGTTCTAATGATATTAATAGCTGGGTAGTATTTTGTAAAATAATTTTTCAATACTAAAAGAAAAATTTCTTGCCATGAATGGTACCTTCTCTAAATGACAATAAACACTGAAAGGAAATTTCATGAGAAGCTTTGACCTATGTGTAAAGCCTGAAGCAAGTCTGGCATATCAGTGAACATTTACATCATGTTAATGGCATGATGTGTTGATGAGCGTGAGACCAGGGACAAAGCAAGATGAACCAGATATTAACATATCTGGGCCAGAAGCCCTGGCATGAGGATGCCTGAGACACAGTAGAGAGAAGTCTTAGATACCGACTGGTCAACCGCCTCACTTTACAGGTGTGAAAACGGGTACAGAGAGTTGAAGGCTTGTGCCTTAAGCCAAACTGCTGTTAGACACAAGAGCTGAAACAAATACTCAGGTCTCTGGAGTCTTAATTGAACAGCAGACAATCTTGCAGATCTATAGCTATTTCATAAACGGTGTACGCCAACATGATAATATACCATTATGACATCTGTTTTATAGATGGTAAAATTAAGATTGAGAGGGTTTGTGACTTAACTGTTGGTTTCAAAGTGGCTTCTCATGTTTGACTGGGTTCTAAGCTTTCTCATACACTTAATAAGTATTGGGTTGTCGGGACAGTCATGACATATTTTTCTGTTTTTCTATGCAAAGATGCATCTTGACTCTCCCGACGACCTAATGTATGACTTGGAAAAATTGACTAGTATCTCTAAAACTAGAAGTCATTTATATAAAATGGGGCAAAAATAGCCCTAACTTGCAGGACCATTTTTAGGGTCTGATGAATTTTTGGTAGAGCACTCGTGCATGATGATAATTTAATCAATATTACCCATTTTTTTCAATTGTTTATGCATCAACCGTGAAGACTCAGAGATGGGATCCCACGCGGGTTCTACACTTCCAGGGTTAGCATTTTTTGGCATTAACTCGGCTGTCTTCTGATGCTAATATTGCCTAAATACAGGGTGTGACCTTAAGCAAGGCATTTCCTTTTTGGAGAGGTTTTTGCTATAGAGCGTGTGTGCTTGCCAGAAAGACAGAGAGACAGAGAGACAGAAAGTGAGAAATCACCCCCCAGGGGGGATGGCCATTGCAATCCCTTCTCCTCCATTCTCCTCTTGGGATCTTGGGCATGCACACACACACATGCCTGACTTGAGTTTAAGTCACCGGATCTGAGACTCAAACCACAGTTGACTACATGGGAGTTCAGTGACATAGCCATTACGCCAACTACTGGTCCCGGTATTTCCTTTTTCTTAGGGTCCTCATCACTTTTGCAATAAGTGAAACCACTTAGGGTGGACTCGATGAGCTCTGAGATTACTTGTATCTTTAGGACACTGTTCATTTATTTACTCACTCAGTCTGTCATACATTTCTTCCTGAGTGCCCACCATGAAAAGTGAGTGGCTTCAGGACCACACAGGACTCAGGGATGGTCCTGCCCAGAAAGCAGCTTAAATATGATGTGTGCATAATACAGTGCACAGCTGGGTAGAAAATGAAACATGCTACTAGAGGGAAAGAGATATGCAGCTCTTAGGGACTTCAGAAGGTGATCATCTATTTTCAACATAAGGAGTTAGGGGAAGTTAAGTGGAAAAGGGAGATTTCAGGAAAGGTCTTGGAAAATGAGTAAATGTGGTCTCGTGGAATTTTAGACAGAAGTATGTGTGTGCACAGAGTAAGAGAAAGAGAGCAGAAAATAGGGAGGAGGGCAGGTGAGCAAAAGAAACAATGGAAAATGAGGCCAAGAGGGAGGAATCTTGAGGATGCAGATGAAGGCAGATTACATGAGATGACACAGAGGAGGGTAGGCAGTCCAGAGCAGTGAGGCCTGGGCTAGCATAGATTTGTGAAAAGATGGAAGGAGGAGAAAAATGAAAGATGAAAAAAAGAAGACTGTCCTTCTAGGTGTGAGGCTGGGGACTGGAGATAGTTCCAACGTTGTTTGCTAGTCCGCAGAAGGAGCAGGCTGGAAGAGAGAGGCTAAATTCTGCTGGGGGCTCCGAAGTGTGAGTGTCCATGAGGCATCAGGTCAAGTGACTGTCAGCAGAAAAACAGGCACAAGAGCTGGGTCTCTCGGGGAGAACAGGGCTTACTGCACATCTGCTTATTAATTTCTTCCATAAATTTTAGATTAGTACAGTTTTAGATTTACAAAAATATTATAAAGAGAGTACAGGGAGTTCTCAGTGTCCTCCATTATTAACATCCTACATTAATATGGTGTTTGCTACCATTACTGAAATAATATTGACTTATTGTTGTTACCTAAAGTTCATACTTTATGCATATCATATTTTCTTTTTTTACTTGTTAGAGGGTATGTGTGCTTGAGAGAGCGAGAGAGAGAGAGAGAGGAGAGATAGAGATGGAGAGAGAGAATGAGAAAGCACCCACCAATGGGGCGTGGTCACACTGCAATTCCTTCTCCTCCAGTTCTTCATCCTGTTGAGATTTTTGGGCTTACATGCACACATACCCAGCATGCTTTTCAAGATGTGGTGGAACTGTGGTCAGTCATGTGGGATCCAGGTCCCCTAATCGCTAGACTATTGAGCCAGCCCTCATGTCATATTTTATTAGTTTTACCTATTGTCCCTTTTTTTGTTCCAGGACACTCTATTACATTTAATTTTTATGTTGTCTTAGATTTCTCGTGCCTGTGACAGTGTCTCAGGATGTTTTTTGTTTTTGGTGATTATAACAATGTTGAGAAGTACTGGTCAGCTACATTGTAGGCTGGTCCTCTTTTGGGAATTGTCTGATGTTTTTCTCATAACCAGACTGTGGTTAAGGGTTTTGGGGAGGAGGACTGTAGAAACAAGTGCCATGTTCGTCATTTCATCAATAAGACTTGCCATTGTTGATACTGACCTTGATCACATGGTCAAGGTAAGATTGGTTGTGTTTCTGTGGTATAAAATTACTCATTTCCCCCTTGTATACTACAGTCTGGAAAAAAAAAATCTCTATGTACAGCTCATACTTAAGGAGTGGGAGTTTCCCCCACTTCCTTGAAGGTCTAGTATCTACGTGCATCATCTGGAATGCTTTTGCTCAGAGGATTTATCTCTTCTCCCTTATTTATTTATTTCTTCAACCATTTCCTTACATCAACATGAATTCATGGATGTTTATTTCAGATTTTGGGTTATAACCCATTACTTCTTTATTTTGTTGTTCAAATGATTCCAGCTTTGGCCACTAGGAGGCCTTTCAGTTGGATCCCGTGCCCTTGCCCTTTGACACGCCCCATCATGGCAGTTTTGTTTGAGAGCATTCTTCCTTTCTGGCACGACAAGATGTCCCAGGCTCATCTTGTATATTTACTGCCCTAGACTTAGAATCAGCCATTCCTCTGAGGAAACTTTGTTCCTTTTATTGGAGAATGGTTTCAGAAGCTAAGATCTGGGTATTAAATGTTTTTGGTGAGACCAGGGCATGCTTTCTTCTAGGCCTTCTTTGCTGTCAGAATTATATAAGAAATATATGTGTGCATATAATGTATTGGTTTTTGCTGACAGAAATATACAAGAAATATATGTGTGCATATAATGTATTGGTATATAAACACACATATATGTAAATTTTATATATTCATTCATCTGTATCTATATTAAATCAAAGATGAGTATATACTGATTTTCCCACTTCTATTACAACATGGGCTTTTGAACCTCTTT